>NW_022589725.1:29572744-29779419 GCF_004348235.1 Phoca vitulina
AAGGAAGGAAGGAAGGAAGGAAGGAAGGAAGGAAGGAAGGAAGGAAGAAGAAAGAAAGAAGGAAGAAAGAAAGAAAGAAAGAAAGAAAAAAGAAAGAACTTCCTGTTTCAAACAACTTAGCTGCCACAAAAGTGTTCAGTCATTAAGGGAGATTAGGACTTTCGGAAATCATCAAGAACAAGAAGATGTCAAAATTTTCAAGTCTCTGGTAGAACATGAAAAGATGGTCCTGTTTTTTCCTTTGGCCCAAAGTGGCACTTAATGAGAGACAGCTTGCCTGACTGAGAGATGAATCAGACCCCAAATCACTCATTTATCCATTCAGTTCACAAATCCTGATCCGTCTGCTTGGGAGCCAAGTGCAAAGCAGCTGGAGGCTGCTTATCTGAGTCCTGTGCACACAAATGAACATAATGTGTCCAAAGTTAATCACCAGTCTGGAAATCACCCTGGGCAGAGCAAATGTTTAACAAAGACCTGGGCTTGGGGAGGGCAGCCTGTGGTCCCTGAGGAGCTCCTCTGGGGATCCAGGCACCTAAATGCCAGGAAACCTGCACTATTAGATGCAAATCTTGACCCTGAAGAAACTGGAGTGTAGATAGTGATACAATTACAGGGGATGTGGAGGACCCCTCCCCCCCGACCCCGTTACTGGGGAAGTTTCCATGGGACCCAAGCAGGCTGATCAACAAGTCTGAGTCAGGGCTATATTAGCAAGCTGGCAGCCTAGGGCTACTTATGGGCCAGTTGTCCAAAACTGGAGGGGACCCAGGGTCCAACCTAGCTTCAGAGGATTGGAAGGGTAGATCATGGAGAATATCATTCATTGTAAGATCCCCAAAAGCCCGCCCTCCAAACACACACACACACACACACACACACACACACACACACACACGCCCATACGGGACAGTCCCCCTACTTGATGAACTTTAACTGGTTTCCAATCCTGTGCAGCCCGCTGTTCTAGGTACTGGGGAGACAGACTGATAGGCTTCAGTGGGCTGGGGGCAGATTCATTAAGAAGGGCCCTTCTCTCGGGCGCCTGGGTGGCTCAGTTGGTTAGGCGACTGCCTTCGGCTCAGGTCATGATCCTGGAGACCCAGGATCGAGTCCCGCATCGGGCTCCCTGCTCAGCAGGGAGTCTGTTTCTCCCTCTGACCCTCCCCCCTCTCATGTGCTCTCTCTCTCTCTCATTCTCTCTCTCAAATAAATAAATAAAATCTTAAAAAAAAAAAAAAAAAAAAAGAAGGGCCCTTCTCTCTCTCATCCTCCTCTTCACAAGCCTACTTGAGTCCCCTCTCAATTCCTGGCATAAGTAAGGCACAATTTCATGACATTCCTGCCCTTTACTAAAGGGTCTCAGATACCCAATTGAAAAAAACAACAACAGGCAAATGACTCGGACCGGCACTTCACACAACAGGAATACCCAAATGGCCAGGAACCATGTGACAAGACGCTCCACATCAATGATTACAGGGAAATGCACATTAGAACAACAAGTGCTGTGACTACCACTCACTAGAATGGCTGAAATCAAACCTCTGAAAATATCAAGGTGGGTGCAAATGTGGAGCGACCAGAATGCTCATGGACTGCTGGTGGGAGTGTAAATAGGTACAAGCACGTCAGGGAACTGTTTGGGCAATTCCTTCTAAAATTAAACATACACTGAGGCTCCTGGGTGGCTCAGTCGGTTAAGCTTCCGACTCTTGATCTTGGCTCAGGTCTTGATCTCAGGGTCGTGAGTTCAAGCCCCGTGTTGGGCTCCAGGCTGGGCATGGAACCTACTAGAGAGGAAAAGGAAAAGGAAGAGGAAGAGGGAGAGGGAAAGAAAAGAAAAGGGAAAGTAAAGGGAGAGAAAAAGGAAAGGGAAGGGAAGAAAAGGGAAGGAAAAGGAAAAGACATTATACATACGCTTAACACATGGCCAGGAAGTTCTACTCCTGGGTATATACTCAAAAGAAGTGAGCATGTTTATGCACACCAAAGGACATGTACAGAAACATACATCGCGGCTGAGTTGGTAATAGCCAAAAACCCACCAAATGAAGAAGGATAGATATATTGTGTACAGCACAGAAGGAAAATGAGTGAATTGTTCTTACTCGCAATAATGGGGATGAATCTCAGAAACAATGTTAAGGGAAAGAAACCAAATACAAAAGAACACATCCCATATAACAATGTATAAAAAGTAAGGGCCACCTGGGTGGCTCAGTTGTTAAGCGTCTGCCTTCGGCTCAGGTCATGATCCCAGGGTCCTGGGATCGAGCCCCACATCAGGCTCCCTGCTCGGCGAGGAGTCTGCTTCTCCCTCTCCCTCTGCCCCTCCCCCTGCTTGTGTTTTCTCTGTCAAATAAATAAATAAAATCTTTTTTAAAAATGTTAAAGAAAAAAAACAATGTATACGAGGTTCAAGACCAGGCAAAACTCATGTGTGGCGAGAGAGGTCAGAATAGGGGTCACCCGGTGGGGCAGTGGGAGGCAGGGATTGACCAGAAAAGGATTCAAAGGAACTTCCTGGAATGAGGGAAATGTTCTCTGTGCTGATCTGGGTAGTGGTTCCACAGATGTACACATAGGTAAAAATTCATCAAACTGCCCCCTTTAGATCTGTGCATTTTACTGGCTATAGATTATGTCTCGATAAAAGAGGAAAAACAATTAAAAGTCTTGGGTGACCACACTTGATGGAAGCATGGCTGAACACCAAAAGCTTGCGTGTCATACAGTGGACACAGTGGTCTGGGGTTTAACAGAACAGCCTCCCATACAGGCACTTCCCAAAGCCCTTGGCCACAGTTTCAATCCTTACCGCTCTCTGGCACCAAAAGAACAGAGAAACAGACGCATTTCTTTCCAGCCAAGGAGGCTGTGGCTCTGCGCAGAGCTTACCAGGGACTCCCTCTTCTGAGTTGTCCTCTTACTGCCCCCACGGCACTGGGGCCGGGCACTCTGGAAAGCCAGGCCTGCTCGGAGCCCCTGAGAGGGGCCCAGCAGGGCCTTAGAGGGAATTTATGGTGACCTGAGTGCCCTGGATGCACAGAGCTGGCCTGTAAGGAAAGACCAGGTGAAGAAAGAAGATTCTGTATTCAGAGCGCCACTTATACCAATGGAATCACACAGGTCAGCCCATGGACCAGGAGTTACCAACCTCAGCTGCACATCAGTACCACTGGGAGCTTTCAAAACATAGGCTTCCCCCAGGCCCGCCCGCCCAGCCCCAGGCCAGAGGAAGCAGGACCTGCAGCACGGGGTTTCTCAAAGGGGATTCCGGAAGCAGGAACTTGTTAGAAATGCACATTCTCAGGCACACTCCAGACCCGCTGGACTCTGGAGCCACCCCAGCAATTTCTGCTTTCATTATTCTGATGAGCTCTCCCATGATCTGATGCATGCTCGAGTGTGAGGCCCGCTGCTGTGGGTAGAAATCTGCCTTTCTAGAGGGCTCCTAGGTGATGCAGCCTCTCCAGCTCTGGGCACCACGCTTTGAGACCCACCACTGTCCGTCTCATGGGCAGAGCCAAGCTTGGGGACAGAAAGGGGGAATTCAAAGCTACCCAGGTAAGCGACTCTGATGCAGATGAAGGTTAACAAGAAGAGCTTCCATAGGCGTTCATCATGTAATCTGGCAGGAGGCCCACACAGGTGAGAATGTTACAGGAGAAGAAATACAATTTGCTGCTGAACGTGACCTGTCTGGGGCCTCTTTTTTCCCATAAAACTGCATTTTATGGTTCCCGGTGGTGGAAGATTTACTTTCTAGGCATCCATCCGTGAGAGTTTGTTCTGACACTACTGGACCTGGAGAAATTTCTGGTAGAACACTTTGCGTAAAAGCAAATTTCCCCCCAAATGGGGAGAATTTCCCCTCAAATTGGGGGAAGGCTTGATTTTACCCTCAAAGGTTAACCTTTGGTCCAAGGTAGATGGAAAACAAGGGCAGGGGAAATTAAGGAGGAGTAAATGGAATGAACAAGAAGAGATTTTGTGCAGGGCTGGGTGAGAGGCAGGGAATGAGGGGGAGTGGAAGAGAAGAGAAGAGAGAGCATCACAGGTGAGAAGGGCAGGAAGATATTCTCTTCTTTCCGAAGAGGCCTGACTCTGTCTTGTTTTTTTTTTTTAACTGAGCACTGAGAGGGGTTTTGTGCACGATTGGAGGGAAGAGCTGGACAAGCTGATCTCCAAAGCAAGAAAGGAAGAATTTGAAGTGAGTCAAGGGGAACTGCGGGGAGTCAGGGGGTCAGGGAGGCCAGCGTGCCAGGGAGGAGGGTCAGCCATCATGAGGATTACAAGTTCCTGCTCTGAAAAGGCAAACCACATTCTGGGAGAAAATATTCACAACAGGTATATCTTTAAAGAAGAAGAAGGAGGAGGAGGAGGGGGAGGAGGAGAAGGAGGGGAGGAAGAAGAAGAGGAAGGAGAAGAAGACTTACGTTCTGAACATATAAAGAACTTGTACAACTCACTAACAGGAAGGCAAACCACTCAGCGAAAAAAATGGGTAAAAGACATGAACTAACAAACAACATACAAATGACCAAAAAGCACATGAAAAGATGATCAACATCATTTGTCACCAGGGAAATACAAAATAAAACCACAGCAAGATACCACATAACACCCACTAGAATGACTAAAATTAAAAGCTTGCAAAACCAAGTGTTGGCTAGGATGGAGAGCAACTGGAACTCTCATATCTTTTTTTTTTTTTTTTAAAGATTTTATTTATTTATTTGAGAGAGAGAGAATGAGAGAGAGCGAGTACATGAGAGGGGGGAGGGTCAGAGGGAGAAGCAGACTCCCTGCTGAGCAGGGAGCCCAATGCGGGACTCGATCCAGGGACTCCAGGATCATGACCTGAGCCGAAGGCAGTCGCTTAACCAACTGAGCCACCCAGGCGCCCTGGAACTCTTATATCTTGCTGGCAGGAATTAAAAATACTACAACCACTCAGGGAACTACTGGAGTTTCTTTTATACATATACCTCCCAAATAACCCAGCAATTCCACTCTTAGATATTCACAGGAGAAAAAACAAACAAACACAAATTTCCCCAGAAGATTTGTACGTAAGTATAAATAGCCACACAGGGCTAGTGACCGCCATGTTGGACATGTCAACTCTACATGATCTAGTTGCTCAAATATTCATGAAGGTCTACATTAAAATACATAATTTATCTTAAGAAATAAAAGGCTTGTACACAAATGTGCCTAGGAGCTTTATTCACAATTGCTAATAACTGGAAACAATCCAAACATCCATCAACTAAGAAATGGGCAAACAAAATTTGGTATATCCACAGAAAGGGATCATAATAAAATGGATGAAATTACTCATAGATGTAACAACATGGATGAATCTAGAAATCACTATGCAGAATAGAAGAAGCTAGATGCAAAAGAGTGCCTGCCCCATGATTCCATATAAAATTTTTAAGCAAGTAAAACTGATTTAGAGTGACAGAAAGCAAATCAGAGCTTGCCTGGAATTGAGGAGACTTCAAAGAGAAACTAAAGAACTTTCTGAGATGGTAGACAGGCTCTAGATCTTGTTTAGGGTCCAGGCATTGGTCAAAAGTCACTGAACTGAATGCATAAAGTGCATAAATGAATATCACTGGATGTAAATTATACCTCTGGTGATATAGCAAAAAAATTTAATGAGGCATATACCTCATTTTATTGCACTAGGCTTTATTGTGCTTCACAGATAATGTACTTTTTTACAAATTGAAGGTCTGTGGCAACCCCGCATGGAGGAAGTCCCAACGGCATTTGGCTCACCTAATGTCTCTGTGTCACATTTTGGTAATATGCCCAATATTTCAAACTTTTTCATTATTATTATATGTGTTATGGTGACCTGTGATCAGTGATTATGATTCACTGAAAGCTCAGATGATGGTTAGCATTTTTTAGCAATAAAGTATTTTTAAATTAAGGTATTTACATTTCTTAGACATAGTGATATTGTATGCTTAATAGACTACAGTATCATGGAAACATAACTTTTATATGCACTGGGAAACCAAAACATTCATTGGACTCACTTTATTGCAATATTCACTTAATTGCACTGATCTGGAATGGAACCTGAGAAATATGTCAAAGGTATGCCTCCAAGGAATTGTCCTCCACTCCTATAGAGCAGTGTTAACTATAATCATCATGTTGTACATCACATCCCCAGAACTTATCTATATTATAACTGCAAGTTTGTACCTTTTGACCACCTTCACCCATTTCCCCCACCTCCTACCCCTTGCCTCTGATAACCACAAATCTGGTCTCTTTTTCTATGAGTTTGGGTTTTTTTTTTTTATTCCACATATAAGTGATATGATACAGTCAGTATTTGTCTTTCTCTGTTTGCCTCATTTCATTTAGCATGATGTCCTCAAGGTCCATCCATGTTGTCACAAATGGCAGGATTCCCTTCTTTTTTATGGCTGAATAGTATTGCATTATATCTATAGCTTTATCTGTCCTATTTTCTTTACCCATTCATCTGTCAATAGACACTTAGGCTATTTCCATTGTAAATAATGCTCAATGAGGAGTCATTCTTGAGACACAGGTTGAGGGGTGACGATGGGGGCTAAGGGAACAGAGAGCACACCTTAGCCAAGCAGCTTTGTCAGGATGCTTGAGGAAGGAGAGAGTGGGCTCCTAACAGAGCTTGCTATGAGAATCCCCAGGAAATCCCACCTGGCCACCCAAATTTCCCAACATCTATTGTGTATCAATTCTTCATTTCTACAGAAGGATGGACCTTATTCTAACTGCCGCTCTGGGGCAAAGTATGCCAAAAGTCCCCATGCCCTTCTTCTATAAAGACTTGTCCTATATTTGCTCTGAGGAAGGCTGAAGAAACTAGGTGAACTGTCCCACCTTGAGTTCCCAGGATTAAGGCTGGCTTGCCCATCCAGGTCTCCTTTCCCATTCACCTGTGTTGCTGGTGGGAATATATACTAGTACAACCTCCATGGAAGGCGAGCTGACAAAAATCTATCAAAATTACACATGCACATACCCTACACTTCTACCCCAAAGTATTTGTTTTGTAGAAAAACTTGCACACATATGAAACCATACATATACATGGTTATTTATTGCCTCACTTTTTGTAACACTGCTTGGCCAGAAACAACACAAATGCCCCTCAGTAGGGTCATCAAAAAATATTAATATTGATTAAATTATTTATATTGAGTATTTATTATGTTTATATTTATTATTTAATATATATTTCAAGTATGGAACATACCAACAATGGATACTATTCTGGTGCAAAAAAGTAATGAAGATGCTCTCTATGTACAGACATTGAAAGTTTTCAGGATATATATATATATTTTTTTTTTTTTAAGATTTTATTTATTTATTTGAGAGAGAGCGAGAGCATACAAGAGCAGAGGGAGAAGGAGAAGCAGATTCCCCACTGAGTAGGGAGCCTGACACAGGCTCGATCCCAGAACCCTGAGATCATGACCTGAGCTGAAGTCAGACGCTTAACCAACTGAACCACCCAGGTGCCCCACCAAGATATATTTTTAAGTGGAAAAAAAAGCAAGATGTATAACAGTCGTACAGTACAAAACCATTCATGTCTAAAAAATAAATAAAAGGTGTATAAGTCAGATCCAGAAACTTATACTTGTTTATGAATCCCCACAAAAAAAGTCTTGGTAAGAGTCCTCTAGCCTATTAGGTTCAGTACATGGGGGCCTGCAGATTAAACTGACAAGAGACAGATAACAAGAGAAAAGACAGCTTATTAACACATGCAACACACATACATGCATTACTCATGCTCATTACTCAATGATGAGTGACTTAAAGTGGTCATTAGAATTTGAGCCTTATATATACTTATATATCTAACTTTGTAGGGAAAAGGGAGGGAGAGAATAAAGGCTTCTCTGAGAAGAGCAAATAGGTTTCTTTAGGAAAGACAAATGGGTTTAGAGAACAAACTGGAGATCAGAAAGTTTGTGATAATGCTTGTTATGCAGGTGCAGGTGGTGTTTCCCTGTTCTTCATGGCCATAAAACTCCCCTGGAGAGAGGACTTACGGCAGGTTTACTCGTGGTCTCTCTCTCCTGGAAGTAGAAACTGCCCCCAAGAAAGGATTTATGACAGTCCTCCTTTCTCAGAAGTTTCTACTTTTAGTCAGATAAGGGAAACTCCAAAGGCTTCCTTCTACATCTGTTGAATTTCAAATGTCTTCAGCTTAAAATAATCCTTCTACCAACTCTGGGTCCTCATGCAAAGATACACCAGAAACTGATAATGGTGATAACGCATTTGTAGGGCAGGGCAGAGCATGGCGGTGGAGAGGAACTGAGAGGTTGGGGACAGTGATATGGAGAAGACTTTTGGGGTACACTTTTTTATCTTTATTAAGTTTTAGCAAAATGTGAATGTGTTGCCCATTCAAAAAAAGTAAGTTCTAAGTATGTTTCTAATCTATTTAAGGAGTGGTTTGCCACACACACTCTCTTTAGGAAAAGATAGTTTTTGCCTCATTAGCAAAGCCTAATGGGATCCAGCCCTGAGGGAGGTGCAAAGATTTTATCATCATTGGCTGCAATTTCTACGCAGAAAGGTTATAAAACAGAGTCAGAGCACCCTTTTCATTTTGCTGGGAGAGATACTTACAAGCTGAAAGTCCCAGGACCCTCCCACACTGTCCCCCTCCAGTCTCCAGGAACACAAAGGCAGCTGCAGAGGATTGGGGGGAGGGGGCGGTTGCTGGGAGTAGAGCCAAGAGCCAGCGGACAATGGAAATCTGTGCCCTTCAAACAGATGTCAGGATTATTATTGGGGCTTTGCATGTGGTGGAAGATAAAAGGACTGGCAGAACCCCTACAAATGCCTGCATCTTGTCCTAACATCCTAACTCATTGCCCATAAAAGAATCAAAGTGCTTTCTAGCCCAGAGAGGGAGACATTTCTGATCTGAAGATTCCAAAATAGGAATTCAAAGTCAATTGAAGGTTTTTCAGATAGAATTGATGAGCAGAACTTAAATGCCCTAAAATTCCAAAAAACAAGCCAAAGAAAGAAGGGATCAAGATTCTATTCTGGGGACACATCTCAGTTCTGGAACATGCCAAGCACACTCCCACCTGAGGGCATCTAAACCAGCTGTCCCCAATGTCCACAATAGCCAAACTGTGGAAGGAGCTGAGATGTCCTTCAACAGATGAATGGATAAAGAAGATGTGATTCATATATACAATGGAATATTACTCAGCCATCAGAAAGGATGAATACCTACCATTTACATCGATGTGGATGGAACTGGAGGGAATTATGCTAAGTGAAATAAGTCAATCAGAGAGAGACAATTTTCATATGGTTTCACTCATATGTGGAATATAAGAAATAGCACAGAGGATCATAGGGGAAGGGAGGGAAAACTGAATGGGAAGAGATCAGAGAGGGAGACAAACCATGAGAGACTCTTGAATCTGGGAAACAAACTGAGGGTCAAGGAAGGGGAGGTTGGTGGGGGATGGGGTAACTGGGTGATGGGCATTAAGGAGGGCACGTGATGTGATGAGCATTGGATGTTATACGCAACTGTTGAATCATTGAACACTGCATCAGAAACTCATGATGTAGTATGTTGGCTAATTGAATTTAAATTTAAAAAAATTAAAGACCAGGAAAAATAAAATAAAATAAAGCATCTGTCCCCTCCACCTAGAATCCTCATCTCAATCTCCTCACTTTGGTCCCAGCTTCTCATCCTGATCTCAATTTACACTCCCCCTTTTCACGGGAGGCCTTCTGTGATCACCCAAAATATAAGCCCACCAAACACTCTCGAACACATACATCCCCATTTTCATTTACTCTCTTCATAACCCTTACTACCATCAAATTCTGTATCTATTTGTTGTCTGTTTCTCCCAGCTAGAATGTCCTCCAATGGTACAGCGATAACTGGTTCATTCTCCCCATGTCCCCAATGTTTAGAGCAGTTGCCTAAGACATAGTGGGTGCTCAATCAATATTCGTTCAGTTAATGAAAAAATGAGTAAAAGTTAAACTTGAGATGTCTGTGAAATATCCAAGAAGGGATGTGAAGTGAGGAAGTTGTTGAATTGTCAGCGTGGGAAAGATCCAGGCTGGAGGCTCATATTTGGACATCATTAGAACAAATTCAGTTTTTAAATACATAGGAATTGATGAACTCACCCAAGGAAGGATTTAAAGAAAAAAGAGCCTGAGCTCCAAGGAAGCAAAAATTGAGAGGCTGGAGAGAAAAAGGAGCAAGCAAAGAAGAGCAAGAAGAGACCAGCGAGGTAAAAGGAAAACTAGCAGCAGGTACCCTGAGGCTGAGTCTGGGGTTTTTGGAGACAAGGAAGCAGCCATCTGTGTGGGATGCTGCCCCCACAGCTGCCAGCATGGAGGCTGTCAGGACAATGATGAGAGAGACCAGTTTGGGTGCGGTGGTGGGACAGAAGCCTGCCAGGAACAGACCGAAGGATGACTGGTACATGAGGGAGTGGAAGTTTGGCTGAGTTGGATGGCAAATATACTTGATGTAGTTAAGAGGCAGGCAAATACAGGTCAAGGGAAGATTCTTCTTGTTTGCTCAATGTTTTATTTTGAAAAATTTCAAGCCTGCAGAACAGCTGAAAGAAGAATACCATACACACCTCTTCACTCTTTACCTTAATGCATCATTTGTAAAGACTTTGCCACATCTACTTTCCACACACACCCATATATATTCATTTCGGGGTGAACTGTTGGAAATAAAGTTGCAGATACCTCTAAATACTTCAACATGCTTTTCCTAAGAAAAGGGCCTTTCTCCTATGTGACCTCAATGTTATATCCCACCTGAAGTAATTAACATTGAATCAATAATATCATCTGATAAACAGACTATATTCACATTTCCCTGGCAGTCCAGAAATGTCCTTTTTAGCTGCTTTCCTTTTTCCCTGGCCTACAATCCAACCAAGTTTCATGCATTCCATTTGGTTGCCATGTCTCTACAGTCTCCTTTAATCTGAAACAGTGCCCAGTCTTTTTTTGTTTTTCATGGCACTGACATGCTTGAAGAGTTCAGGCCAGTTGTCACGTAGCATGTCCCACAGCCTGGATTTGTCTGATTGTTTCCTCATGATTGGATTCAGGTTAAACGTTTTTGGCAAGAACACCACATAGATGGTGTGAACTTCTCAAGGGAGAGGTTTTTTTAAAGATGGAAAATATTCAACCTACTTAAATGCCAGTGGCAATTATGCAGTAGATCAGGGATGGATGCTGGGGAAGGAAATCAGAAAAATTAATGAAGTAATGAAGTCTTTGAATTGGCAGGAGGGGGGCACCTGGGTGGCTCAATTGTTAAGCATCCGACTCTTGATTTCAGCTCAGGTCATGATCTCGGGGTTGTGAGATCGAGACCCACGTTGGGTTCCACACTGGACATGGAGCCTGCCTAGGGTTCTCTTTCTCTCGTTCTCTCTCTCTCTCTGCCACCCATCCCTCCCCCTTAAAAAAATGAATTGGCAGAAGGGTAGTAAGTGGAATTAGATGAAGGGATTTGTCCAGACTGACAGCTGACATGTCTGTGGTTGTAGCAAACAGGAAGAAGGAGAAGATGGTGTAAATGAATAAATGCAGTCAGACACAGTGACCTGTGTGTTTGGACCTGATGGCTTCTAATCTCTCAGTGAAGTGAAGCAAAGTCAGCTGCTGAACCTGGAAGTAAGACTGTGGAAGGGGAGGAAGGAGCTTTGAGGAAGGAAGAAACAGTCTGACATGGTCATTGGTGGAAGTGGCAAAGCAAGCTTTCTTAGAGAAATATCAGAAGTTAGGCAGCACTGTTGTGACATGGACAAATCCAAGAGGACATATCAGTACACACGTCCAAATCAGTATGGACATAGTTGGACCAAAAGCACCACATATCAAGGGGATGTAATTGATATCCTTAGACTACTTCATCCAACAACAGTACAATACACATTCTTCTTAAGCTCACAAGGAATATTCACCAAAAGAGACCACAATCTGGGCCATAAAACACACCTTAACAAATTTATAAGAATTGAAATCATACAGTGTCTGTTCTCAGACATGGTGGAATTAAACTAGAAATCAGTAACAGAAAGATAAATGGAAGATCCCCAAATATGTGGAGATTAAACAATACATTCATGAATAACAATGGGTCAAAGAGGAAACCTCACAGAAAACTTAAAAACATTTTAACAATGAAAACACAACTCATTAAAATTTGTGGGATGCAATGAAAGCAGTATGAATAGGGAAATTTGTAGAATTGAATGCATATATTGAAAAATAAGTAAGATCTTAAATCAACAATCTAAGTTTTAGGGTACCTGGGTGGCTCAGTCAGGGAAGCATCTGCCTTCGGCTTGGGTCACAATCCCAGGGTCTTGGGATCAGGCCTGCACTGGGCTCCCTGCTCAGGGGAAAGTCTGCTTCTCCCTCTCCCTCTGTCCCTCCCCCCAACTTTTGCTCTTGCTCTTGATCTCTCTCAAATAAATAAATACAAACTTAAAAAAAAAGGAAAAAAAGATCAGTAAGATCAATAAAATAAAATCTAGCCAGACTAAGAAAAAAAAGAAGACACAAACTTCTAATATCAGAAATTAAAGAGAGGACACCACTACAGATCCCATGAACACTAAAAGGACAATAAAGGAATACTAGAAACAACTCTACGCCCCCAAATTTGATAACCTAGATGAAATGGACCAATTTCTTGGGGCACCTTGGTGGCTCAGTCGGTTGGGCATCTGCCTTCGGGTCAAGTCATGATCCCAGGGTCCTGGGATTGAGCCCTGCATCAGGCTCCCTGCTCAGCGGGGAGCCTGCTTCTCCCTCTCCTCCCTGCTTGTGCTCTCTCTAGTTATCTCTGTTGTTATCTCTGTCTCTCTCTCTCAAAAAAATAAATAAAATCTTTAAAAAAAAAGAGAGAGAGAGAAATGGACCAATTTCTTGAAAGACATAACATGCCAAAACTCAAAGAAAAAGAAATAAACTATCTGAATTGGCCTATATCTATTATAGAAATTGAATCAATAATTAATAACCTTCCAAAATAGAAAGTATGAAGCCCAGATGGTTTCACTGGTAAATTCTACCAAACATTTAAGGATGAGATTATATCAATTCTCTACAATCTCTTTCAGAGTATGGAAACAGAGTGAATACTTCCAAACTCATTCTATGAGGTCAGTCTCCCACCAAAACCAGACAAAAATGTTTCAAGAAAAGAAAACTATAGTCCAATGTCTCTCATGAACATAGATGCAAAAATCCTCAACAAAATATTAACCAATTAAATTTAACAATGTATAAAAAAAATTATACACCACAACCAAGTGGAATTAATCGCAGGTAGGCAAGGCTTGTCAACATTTGAAAATCAATTGATGTAATCCATATATCAACAGACTAGAAAAGAAAAAAATCATATGATCATATTAATACATGCAGAAAAAGCCTTTGACAAAATCCAACACCTGTTCATTATAAAAACTCTCAGTAAACTAGGAATAGAAAAGAATGTCCTCAACTTGATAAAGAATATCTATAAAAACCCACAGCTAATATCATACTTAATGATGAAAAACTTGCAACTTTCCCACAAAAATCAGTACAAGGCAAGGATGTCCACTGTCACCACTCCTTTTCAACATTGTACAGGAGGCTCAAGCTAATGCAATAAGACCAAAAAAAAAAAAAAAAAGGAAATAAAAGACATACATACTGGGAAGGAAAAAATAAAATTAAAACTGTTTATGGATGACATGACTGTCTTTGCAGAAAATCTGAAATAATCAACAAAAAGACTCCTGGAACGATTATAGAAGGTTGCAGGATACAAAGTCAATACATAAAAGTCAATTGCTTTTTTACATACCAGAAATGAACAAGTGAAATTTGAAATTAAAAGCACAATATCACTGGAGTGCCGGGACAGACCCAGGAACTGAGTGGGCCTCTGGCCCGAGCACATCCTCCCAGATCCTGTGTTCCCCAACTCTGCATCTTCTCCAGCCAATTCACAATCAACAAAGAAATCTCACACCCTCTCACTCCTTCCATGTCCAACCCCTGCCTCTGTCCCTGCCCTAGGGACCACCAACACTCTAAAAACATTAAGTCTATTTAGAGAGGGGGGCAAAAAAAAACAAAATCAGAGAAAAAACTAACCTGGAAGAAACAAACTATTGTAGGAAGCAGGAAAAAATTTCTCTATTATTATAACTACAGATTAAGCATGAGAGAGATATAAGAAAATAATGCAGGGGTGCCTGGATGGTTCAGTCAGTTAAGCATCCAACTCTTGGTTTTGGTTCAGGTTGTGATCTCAAGGTCTTGAGAACAAGCCCCTCACTGAGTGGCATCTCAGCATGGAGTCTGCTTAAGTTTCTCTCTCCCTCTGCCCCTCCCCAACCCCCATGCTCACATGTGTGTGCCCATGCTCTCTCTCTCATTAAAATAAATATATAAATTTTAAAAATAAAAAGAAAAGAATGCATCCAAGAAACAAGAACAGGATGTCAGGAAAAAAGGTAACAATTAGAAAAGAAGAAAGAGTCTTTGGAAATTAAAATATGATAGCCAAAATGTTTAAATTCAATAGAAGTGGACTTCTGTTTCCAGGAAGATGGAGTAAACATAGTTTTCCCTATTCTTCCTTCTGCATTTAACTAAAACCCCTGAACATTATATGTAAAAGAAATATAAGAATACCTAAAGGTAGAGAGAAGAAGGCATATGATTAGGGGACATGGAATCCAAAAACTGACATAGCAGTAAGTGTCTTGGTTTTTCTTTTTGCCTTATATATCCCATAGCTTCCTGAGAAGCCCACAACCCAGAAATGCCAACAGGCATCCCCCCCCCCAAAAAAAAATAGGAAGAAGAAGACCAAAAACCCTCCTCTTTAGTCAAAGGACTGGGAGAAAAGCAGACTTGCTAGAAAAATTGAAAGATAAAACTATAGAAATTACCCAATCTGAATAACAGAGAGAGAATGGACTTTAAAAAGAAGAACAAAGCCTCAGAGCCCTGTAGGACCATAACAAAAGATCTAATATTTGTGTCATCAGAAGCCTAATGACATTAACCTATAGATTCAAGTTGTAAGGTCCTCACACAAGATAAACCTAAAGAAATTCACACCAGGGCACCTGGGTGGCTCAGTCAGTTAAGCGTCTGCCTTCGGCCCAGGTCATGATCCCAGGGTCCAGGGATGGAGCCCCACATTGGGCTCCCTGCTCAGCAGAGTCTGCTCTCTCTGCTCCTCACCCTGCTCGTGCTCTCTCTCTCACTCTCTCTGTCTCTCTCTCAAATAAATAAATAAAATTAAACCAAAAAA
Source organism: Phoca vitulina (assembly GCF_004348235.1). Lineage (NCBI taxonomy): Eukaryota > Metazoa > Chordata > Mammalia > Carnivora > Phocidae > Phoca > Phoca vitulina. The sequence goes on from NW_022589725.1 coordinate 29,588,142, forward strand.
AGAAAAGAAAAGAAAAGAAAGAAATTCACACCAAAACACACTATAATCACACTTCTGAAAACTAAAGACAAAAAATCTTGAGGGGTGCCTGGGTGGCTCAGTTGGTTAAACGTCTGCCTTTGGTTCAGGTCATGATCGAGGCCCTGGGATCGAGACCCAAGTCAGGCTCCCAGGTCACCAGGGAGCCTGCTTCTCCCTCTCCCTCTGCCTGCCGCTCCCCCTACTTGTTCTCATTCTCTCTCTCTGTCAAATAAATAAATAAAATCTTTTTTAAAAAAATCTTGACAGCAGTGAGAGAAATGACATATTATCTATAAGGGAAAATTTGAATGATACATATATATAATGTAATAACCACCAAAAAGAGCTACTCAAAAAGATACACTCAAAAATACTATAAATAAGTCAAAATATAATTCAAAAAATGTTCAAGCCACCAACAGAAAGGAAAGGAAACAGAGAAACAAAAAACAGAGACAGCAACAGAAAATAAAAATAAGATGGCAGATTCAACCCCTAGCATATCAATAATTACAGTAAATGTAAATGATCTAAATATACCAATTAAAAGACAGAAATTGGTGGAGTGGATCAAGAAACATGACCCAACTATATGCTATCTACGAAAAACAAAAAACAAAAAACAAAAAAACTCATTTCAAATATGATATAGGCAGAATGTAAAAGAATGGGAACAGATACATCAAAAGCCTCTCCCCACCCCTCAAAGTTACACTGGAAATGGTTAAAGAAATGGTAGTACATCCATACCATGGAATACTACTAAGCATGAACTATTGGTACAATTAATAACCAGGGTGAGTCCCCATTGTGTGATTCCATTTATGATTCCATTGTTGAAATGACAAAATTATAGAAATGGGTTAAGAAAGGAATGGTTGCAAGAGGCAAGGGGGTGTGCTTCCAGTAGTGCTACTAGAGAGATCCTCCTGGTGATAGAAGTGTTCTGTATCTTTTTTTTTTTTTTAATTTTATTTATTTATTTGACAGAGAGAGAGAGAGAGATCACAAGTAGGCAGACAGGCAGGCAGAGGGAGAAGCAGGCTCCCTGCTGAGCACAGAGCCCTATGTGGGGCTCGATCCCAGGACCCTGGGATCATGACCTGAGCCGAAGGCAGATGCTTAACCATCTGAGCCACCCAGGCATCCCGAAGTGTTCTGTATCTTAACTGTAACAATCTCAAATGTCCTGACTGTGGTGGTGTACTATAGTTTTGCAAGACATCACCAATAGAGAGAGGGATAAAGGGTACACAAGATCTATCTGTATTATTTCTTACAACTACATGTGCATTTAATTGAAAAAAAAATCCAATAGAAGCATTAGAGGATGAAGTTGATGACATTATCCAAAAATAGAACAGCAACAAAAAATGATAATCTGGAAACCAGGAAAGAAAACATAAGAAAAATACAGCACTAATTGAGATGGTCTGACATCCAGCTAAGAAGAGTTCCAGAAAAAGAACAGAGAAAACAGTGGGGGGAGGAAATTATACAGTGAAACTACCAGAATGGAAGGAAGTGATTTTTTTATACTGAAAGATTCATATAGGGCGCCTGGGTGGCTCAGTCGTTAAGCGTCTGCCTTTGGCTCAGGTCATGATCCCAGGGTACTGGGATCGAGTCCCACATCAGGCTCTCTGCTCAGTGGGAAGCCTGCTTCTCCCTCTCCCACTCCCCCTGCTTGTGTTCCCTCTCTCGCTGTCTCTCTCTCTCTCTGTTGAAAAATAAATAAAATCTTTTAAAAAAAAAGAAAGATTCATATAAAGGTAAATCATCATGAAATGTCACAACTCTTGGGTCAAAGAACCCGGAGAGGAGAAAATAAAAGAGACTTTTGGGGGTTCTGTGGTGTAAGTCGTGTAACTTTCCACTTCCCCACTGCCTCCTGTCTGCTAAGTCCATCAACAACTCCTCCATTAGCCTTCCAGCTCCATTCTTTCCTCTTTGTTGAATTTTGTTTCCCTTTACTGTCATTTGAGCCAAGATTCAGGAGGGAGCCAAGACTGAATACCTATGCTCAATCTACCCTCAGCTCAGAAGTCAGATGCTAGAGTTTTACTTTATGTTTGAATCTAAAATCCAGATTCTTTCTTCTGTCTCTGGTCACCTCACAGGGGGCCCATATGCAACCAACCAACTAGTCCCTCTCCCAACCTCTCAGGCTACAACTGGGGCCAGGGTGCCATCTTTTTTATGGGAGTTTGCCCTTCATACTTACTATTCAATTCATATTGCACCTGCAGAGCAGAGCGGATGGTGTGTTCCTCTCTTGGGAGGTAGGGAAGAGTTACCAACATTTGGTTTCCAGTGTAACTTTGAGGGGTGGGGAGAGGCTTTTGCTTGCCTTAGATCAACCTTGCCTAGATGTTAAATTTGTTTTAATTATGCAAGTAATATTTAAATGCATTATTTTCATAAAAATTAAAACATGACAGGGGCACCTGGGTGGCTCAGTCAGTTAAGTGTCTGCCTTTGGCTAGGGTCGTGATCCCGGGATCCTGGGATTGAGCCCCACGAGCTCCACGAGCCCCACGAGCTTCACGAGCCCACACTTCGAGCTCCCTGCTCAGCGGAAAGCCTGCTTCTCCCTCTCCCTCTGCTTGTGCTCTCTCTCTCTGTCAAATAAATAAATAAGATCTTAAAAAAAAATTCAACCTTACAAAAGATTCCCCTCTACCCACCGTTCCCAATACCAGAGGCATGCATTTCCAGTCCCTTTCTATTATTTTCATTCATATTTATGTACCTATAGAAAATATAGAGTGTTAAAAATATAGAGAGAGTGTTGTTTGTTGTTGTCTTTTCCCACTCAATAATGTGTGTCAGCCACCTTTCCATGTCAAGTTTCATGTCTTTATATTTTACTATTACATGGATTTTACAGTATGGACATAAAATGTTTATGTATTGATAAATATTTAGGTTCTTTCTGATTTTGTTTGTTTTGCAAGCAACACAGCAGAACAGCCCTACCCAAAGACTGTGGTCTAGCATGTGGTGCTGGCCCATGAGCTGTTTATTAGCAGTCTATGCTGGGATACAAATAGAAACCAAAGTTAAGCACTGAGAAACTTTTCTTTTTAAGATTTTATTTATTTATTTGACAGAGAGACAGAGCGAGAGAGAGGGAACACAAGTGGGAGAGGGAGAAGGAGGCTGCCCGCAGAGCAGGGAGCCCAATGTGGGGCTCGATCCCAGGACCCTGGGATACGACTGAGCCACCCAGGTGTCCTGAGAAACTTTTTTTGTTTAGATTTGGTTTATTTAACCGAGAGAGAGAGCACAAGCAGGAGGAGAAGCAGAGGAAGAGGGACAGGGAGAAGCAGGCTCCCCGCTGAGCAGGGAGCCCAAAATGGGGGCTTGCGAGGTTCGTGGAGTTCGTGGAGCTCGTGGGGTTCGATCCCAGGACCCCACGATCACGACCTGGGCCGAAGGCAGACACTTAACTGACTGAGCCACCCAGGCGCCCCAGGCACTGAGAAACTTGTATTTGACAGAGTGATGTTATGTTGAATCCCACAATAAAAATCGCAGGGTTGTATTTTGTAAGTCTTGAATTTAGAATTTCATTCTCTAGTAATTCATTCTTACTGTAAAATAAAAAATGTACATGTTTGTAACTGATCGGAAATTAAAAGCCTACAGATGGTTGAGAAGCGCTGCTTTGGTGAACAGCCTCATGCATACCTACTTCCTTATGCTTGTGTGCAAGGAAGGGTCTCTCTGCAGTAAATGTGAAGAAGTGATTCTCTGGGTTTGGATATGAACACTTTTTATTGTACGGGCATACCTCAAAGGTATTACTGGTTCGGTTCCAGATCCTGCAGTGAAGTGAGTCAAATGAATTTTTTGGTCCATTTATAAACATATATAAAAGTATGTTTACAATATTCTGTAGTCTCTGAAGTGTGCAATAGCATTATGTCTAAAAACACAATGTGCCTAGTTTAATTTAAAAATATTTTATTGCTAAAAAATGCTAACCATCAGGGAGTTGGGTGGGGGTATGGGTAAAATAGACAATGGGGATTAAGGAGTCCTCTTGTGATGAGGAGCACCGGGTGATGTACGGAAGTGTTGAATCACTGTATTGTACACCTGAAACTAATATAACACTGTATGATAACTAAAATGTCAACACTTAAAAAAAATTAATAAAAATTGGGCGCCTGGGTGGCTCAGTTGGTTAAGGGACTGCCTTCGGCTCAGGTCATGATCCCGGAGTCCTGGGATCGAGTCCCATATCGGGCTCCCGGCTCAGCAGGGAGCCTGCTTCTCCTTCTGACCCTCTCCCCTCTCATGCTGTTTCTCTCTTGCTCACTCACTAATAAATAAATAAATAAATAAAATCTTAAAAAATAAAATAAAATAAAATAATAAAAATAAAAAAATTAATAAAAATAAAATAAAAAATGCTAACCATCATCTGAGCTTTCAGCAAGTCATAACCACTGATCACAGATCACCATAACAAATATCATAATAATGAAAAAGTTTAAAATACTGCTCGAATTACCACAATGTAATAGAGAGACACCAAGTGAGCAAATGCTGTTGGAAAAATGGTGCCGATAGCCTTGCTGGATGCAGGGTTGCCACAAACCTTTGGAAAAAATACACTATCTGCCAAGTGTCACAAAGCAAAGCACAATAAAATGAAATATGCCTGTAATACCTAGTGTCAGCTTACTAGCTAGACACCCTCCCCCCATCCCTAGCATCTTGCTTTAATTCCCGTGTTCCTGAATACCCATGAGGTGGAGCCTCTTTTTATACGCTTATTGTCTGTTTATAGGTCTCTTGGAGCCTCAAGCCCAGGAAGTCAGCCAGGCTCTGGGTGGTAAAGGTCCTTTTGTAACCTCATTGGCTTTGATGTTCCAGGCATTCCTAGGAGGTGGGCTGGGGAAGGGTAATTTCCCCTTCAACACTGCGATTCCTCCCTTGGGGAATGGAGGCTGGTGCTCCACACGTGTATCTGTTGGCAGAGCCCAGGCCCCCTGGCCCAGATGTCCCTCTCCAGACTCAGAAAGATGGCCCAGGTGCAAAAGTTCACCAGGAGAACAGGCTGGGAATATACAGAGGGTCGGGGAGGGCCAGGGAGGGTCAGGGAGTCAGAATAAGAACCAAGAAGTAGATCTGGGTGGGGCAAGTGGGGGAGGGGGAAAAGGGGGGGACAGTGAGAAACCGGGACACACCCCAGGGCATCCCAGTGCTGGGAAATTGCAGCTCCTGGAGGTGTCAGAGGAACCTGGGACTAGAGATTAAACGGGTTCTCTGTCTGGCCAGCAGTCTAAGCAAACAAAGAAGCCAGGAGTTTCTTCCGCCTATTTGCCTAATCTTTTAACACAGCTTCTTGGTGGGTTGACATAACTCATAACTTCCTGAAACAGGACAGGAGCGAGTCCCCATCCAAGTCAAACAATGAATGTACAATTACCAAGACATTAGGCCGAACCATCACTCATTCTGATGGGATGTGACATTGTGCAAATATGCACCCATTTCCGAGCCAGTCCACCTTGTGGCAAGTGAGCAGGCAGCGTAGGAGGAACTTGCCATGAGAAGCAGAGGCAAAGGGAGAAGATTTCAGGGTCGGATGGAGACTTAGAACCATTTAACGCAATCCTTACCCGAATCATAGCACTCAGTACCGTTTCGATGAACCGCAGTTTCTTCATCTGTAAAATGGAGATATGCCTGTAGTGGGCGCTATTGGTGCCCCACCTGTGTCCTGTAGAAGACCCTTATCATCTCCAAGCACAACTTTGCCTGAGGACTTTCTCTAGTAGCAAGAGCCCACTCTTGCATGCATGCTTAGAAGTGCTAGAGAATGAACATGCCCAGGAGGAACCCTCAACCAAAAACTGACAGGAGTTGGTATATAAATACCCCAGCTCAGGAGGGACAGGAAAACTCTTACATACGTGTTCTATATGGTCTCCCTCGAGGTTATCCAGCAGGATTGAGCCCCAGGGGCACGTAGCGATAATGTGCTTGATAATACGACAGCTGCCCTCCACTCCCTGTCTCACTTCCCCACTCCCCATTGAGATCACGTCCCAAAGCAGATACTTGCACTTGAATCCTTGTAACAAGGTCAGCTTCTAGGAGAACCCAAACTAAAAAACTTCCCAGCTTTCTCAGTTGTTGGTAAGATCAGGTGAAGCTCTTGGACAAGGGTCAAGGTTATCATCATGAAATCTTGGTGCTATTCTGTATGCCAGGCAAAGGGAGCTAAGGTCAATATGAGCTGGATATTCTGGAGCTTTTGAACTCTAGGTTTTCACTGAACAGACACTAAGGTAGAAGGAACATAATTTGTAGAAGACAGTAGACGTGGAGCCTACTGGGTCCTGCCTGGTTTTACCAGCTCCCAACACAACAATCATAACATCCAAACTCCAAATGGTGGGAATTTCTTCCAAAGAACCAGGTCTGCCAACACACCAGTCAACGAAGGAGTAGGTTTGGAGCACAATCTGGACCATAATTGATACCAAACAGAAGATGCGATCTGTGACCACAATAGATCACAATCTATGCAGAACACAAAGGATACCTAACAGGGGCTCCTGGGTAGGGCAGTCGGTTAAGCATCAGACTCTTGGTTTCGGCTCAGGTCGTGATCTCAGGGTTGTGAGAGCGACCCCCAAGCAGGGCTCCGCACTCCGTGCTCAGGGTTGTGAGAGCGACCCCCAAGCAGGGCTCCGCACTCAGTGCTCAGAGACCACTTGACCACAAATCTAGGCCATCAGTGTGGAGTCTGATTAAAAGATTCTCTCTCCTGGGGCACCTGGGTGGCTCAGTCATTAAGTATCTGCCTTCAGCTCAGGTCATGATCCCACGGTCCTGGGATCGAGCCCCGCATCGGGCTCCCTGCTCGGCGGGAGGCTTGCTTCTCCCTCTCCCACTCCCCCTGCTTGTGTTCCCTCTCTCGCTGTGCCTCTCTCTGTCAAATAAATAAATTAAATATTAAAAAAATAAAATAAAAAATAAAAGATTCTCTCTCCCTCTCCTTCTGCCCCTCCCCCCACCCTGCACTCGTGCTCTCTCTCAAATAAATAAATAAGTCTTAAAAAAAAAAGGGGGGGGGGTATCTAACAGTTAGCTGAGTGAGGCCAGCAGCAAATTCTGGAACTTCATGTGAAACCATAAAAAGGGGGGGCCTGTTGAAAGAACATAGGAGCTCTGAGCAACCAGGGTTGGAATCATCTGAACAATAAAATAAATAATGATGGTATTAGAGTATAACCCACAGAATAAAATATCCATGAGTCCACACCGATATAAATAACTACTTGATTAAATAAATCGATGGAGCAGAAGTGACAGGTCTTTCTTGCAATGGAAATTCAGTGAATAAATGTGGAAGGAAGGAGAGAAGGAGAAAATCAGCACTGGGCAAACAGACACCTGCTATGGACCAGATCTGCTGATAGATGCTAGAATCTGTGGAAGGCTTAAGAAGAAAAGGGATTTGCATAGCCTCAAGGCATCTCTCCCAGTTTGTTAACTAGTCAGGGGGTAGTGAGTAGATATAATCCTACAGAAGAAAAGCCCCTCAGAGACCACCTGACCACAGATCCAGGCCATCAGTGCAGAAGTAAGAGGCGTCAATGCCATGACCCCGCAGCATGGCGCCTTGAGCGGTACGCTGCCCTTGCCTGCGATGCACGACCTCCACCCAGTCGTGAGAAGCCCCAGACAGGCCTGCACTGAGGGGCATTCAGCAAAGTAACTGCTCAATAACTCTCTGTGGGCATCCAGGCCCTGAAAGACAAGGAATGACCCTTGCAGACAACAGCACACCAGAGAGAAAAACCAAGTACATGCCAACATGGGGTCCCGAAGGCTTTCCTGGAGCAAAAGAAGGATATTAGTGCAAAATCATGGGAGGTTCTTACAGGGGCTTTAGTTTGAGTAAGATGTTAATACCAAGGTCCATATCCCGGTTTTAATCACTACGCTATGGTTTTGTAAGGCTGGGGGAGGTTGTGGGAAGGACAGAGGGAAACTTGGATTTTTTTTTAAGATTTTATTTATTTATTTGAGAGAGAGAGAAAGAGCACCAGCAGGGGAAGGGGAGGGGCAGAGGGAGAAGCAGACTCCACACTGAGCAGGGAGCTCGACTTGGGGCTCGATCTCAGGACCCTGGGATCATGACCTGAGCCGAAGGCAGACGCTTAACCGACTGAGCCACCCAGGTGTCCCAGTAACTTGGATTTTTGTCAATAAATACAGTACAGGAATGTAAACGTATTTCTCTTCCTTATGATTTTCTTAATAACATTGTCTTTGCTCTAGATTACTTTATTGCAAGAATATAGTATATAGGGACGCCTGGGTGGCTCAGTTGGTTAAGCGTTTGCCTTCGGCTCAGGTCATGATCCCAGGGTCCTGGGATTGAGCCCCACATCGGGCTACTTGCTCAGTGGGGAGCCTGCTTCTCCCTCTGCCTGCCCCTCTCTCTCTCTCTCTGACAAATAAATAAAATCTTAAAAAAAAACAAAAAAAAGAATACGGTATATTATACATATAACCTACAAAATATGTGTTAATCGACTATGTATGTTACTGGTAAGGCTTCCAGTCAACAGTAAGCTATGAGTGGTTAAATTTTGGGGGGAGTCAAAAGTTATACGTGGTTTTTGACTGCACGGGGGTTGGAGCTCCTAATCCGCCACCTTGTTCAAGGGTCAACTGTATTTCAAAATCCAGGAGTGGGGAGGAAAGAGCCAAGGCACTCTCCTTCTGAAACATTCCCCTAAGGTTCGAAGGAGACAAAAATTAGATCTCAGCTGAACAGATTTGGAAAAAATAAATGTTCAGTGACCTGTGTGAGGGCTTCACACGTTTATCCATGGCTCCGTGGTTCCATGGCTCCATGGCTCCGTGGCTCCGTGGCTCCAGCTCGGGTCTTCCTGGCCTCTGCCAACGCTGGGATCTGATTTCACAGAAAATGATGCTCACATCTGTCTCAAACCACACAACCTTTCACCACGACAACCTCCCAGGGGCTTGTTCGGACTTGGATCTGGAGCCATGCTGCAGCTAGGAGATTTGGGGAACATTTAGAATGTGTTGAGTTCTAGGCCCGTAGTGCAGACACGACGCGTATGAAACCCGAGGACAGATTTGGGGGGGTCTCTGAGGGGAAGTGGAGTCAAGGGTGATGTGAGAAAGCTCTCCTCAGGCCTGGAGCCCCGTGCTGGAGCCAGGGGCAGAGGCGGGCTGCCCGGTGAGCGGAACGTGCCGAGGACCAGGCAGCCCGCACAGAAACACCAGGAAGCAGAGCGCAAGGTGTGCCGCATCTGTTCCTGCCTTTTAAGCAAATACCGGGCTGTTGGAGGCTGCAGAAGAAGTAAATATTGACAAAGGTGAGGCCCGAGGCCCGGGGGCTGAGGCCGCAGAGAGAAGGTGGCCTAGAGAGGGTCCCCTGGAGGGTGCTCCCAGAAATCCCCAGGCCACTGAGCACCCCTCCACCTCCCCGAGGTCCCTGATGCCTTTCAGCTGATGCTCCAGGACCCTAGCAGACTCTGCATCAGGCCTCCAGGATGGGGAGCCGTGCCAGGGGCTCAGCAGCTTGTGTTTGGCAAAGGTGTAGCCTCAAGGGGCCACCTGTAATCTCTGGCAAGTGCCAGGGCTGGGAGGTCCTGGGCAAACGGTGCCCCTGCTGCAGCAGGGTACTTGGTGGATCCTGGGTCCAGAGGGCAGCTAGCAACCTCAGTGAGTCGGGAGGAGCTTCTCAAAGTGTGGGTGCAGTGCTCTCATAGAGGCCTCTGGGGTGCTAGGTAAGCAGGCACATTCCTAGGCTGCTTCTACCCCACATCATCCCTCGAGACAGTCAGGGATGAAGCCCAGGAATGTGCATTTTTAGCACCTTCCCTGGTGATTCTGATGCCCATTCAGCTGTGAGGCCCACCAGACCCACTTGACAGAAGAGTAAGCCAAGGCCCCGAGAGGGGGTGCAACTTTCTTTGGCCACACAGGGAGTGAGGGGCAGTGAGGGAGGACAGCCCCAGTGTCCTGGCTTCTTCCTCTCTCCACAGCCCCACCGAATGGAACAGTCAGACCTGCTTTTGTCACTTTGGCTGGGAATGCTTGCCCCTCCCTCCCACCCAAATTGTCCAGTAACCACCACCAAATAACCACTCCAAGCCATGAAAGTCTCAGCCCCTTCCCACAGGAAGGCTTCCCTGATCCGCTCCCCCCCCCCCAACCCCTGGGCTTCCCTCTCTCGCTGGAGTGTGACAAGCCACCGACCCTTGGCTGCCCCACAGCAGCATGGTGCCTGGCAGGTGGACACAGAGTCAGGGGCGAGGTCACCAGGGTTCTCTCTGCAGTGGCCTACAGGAGAATCTGGGGTAAGGAGGTTTACTCGGGGTGGGAGGCGCATCACCGGAAAGAGAGATGGCAGCTGGTAGGCAAAGCCCAGCACACATCCGCATCCAGCCCCACCTCCCCTCCTCCCCTCCTCCCCTCCCCCCACCAGGGAGCCTCATCATGAGAGCTGTGCTGGTGATCAAAACTCTTCGGGATTGAGTCCACTCCTGTCTCCCTGTCTCTTACTTCCTTCTGCCTTTTTAGGAACAGCCTTTCCCTTTGTTGGCCTGATGGCCCTTCAAGGGTTTGCTGACAGCTCTCAAGTCTTCCACCAACCACCCAAATGCACTCCCCTCACATGGGTGATTCCCTGGCCCTGCACTCCCACTTCCTCTGCCCCAGACCCTTCCCATGCCAGCTGCCTGCCCAACCCTGGACACTTGCTGTTCATCACACACGGACCACTCCCCCTGCTCCAACCCTCAACGGTACCCCATTCCCTGCCATCCCAACCTTCACTCTAAAATCCATCTAAACCTGGCCCCCCAAATAGAACTGGCAGTTAGTCATTATCCCATAAGCCTGTTCTGATTATTTATAATGAAAAAGGTAAATATCTCCAAATTCTCTGACCCTCCTGGAGATTGGACCCACTCATGGGCACTCTATTCTTGGGCGAGCTCCAAAGACGGCAAGTGGAAGGTCCTGGGAGCTTGCCTGTCTGTTGAGAGCACAAGCCTGCTCAAGCCCGCTGTGGGGGGGGGCAGGGGATCACATGGAGCCCAAGTGAGCCATCCCAGGTGGGACCATTCTAAACCATCAGCCCCAACCCACCTGGCAGGTGACCTCAGACAACCAAGGGACCCCAGCTACCAGAACTGCCTAGCTGGGCCCCCCATTCAAAATACACAGTGCTATTTTAAGCACTAGGATAGTTTGTTATGTAGCAATAGCTAACTGAGAGCACACTGGAAATGTTGGTCTATGGCATTGCCCCAAGGTCTCTGCTCAGTGAGGTCATCCTGGCAGGTCCATATAAACCACCCCCATTCACTCTCTCTAATAGATACCTCTCTGATAGCCCGCATTACGTCACCTCTTATATTGGCCTATTGTTTATTGTCTCTCCTGCCCCAGCGCTCACAGTAGAGTCTAAGCTCCATGAGAGGAAAGATACTGTCTATTTTCTCCATGCTAGCCCTGGTGCCCAGCACACAGTAGGGGCTCAGCTGCTTGTGGAATGAACAAAGGAGTTCGTCTCACACCCTGGTGATTCCTACCCCGCTGGGCACGGACCACCATTCTGGGCATCCCTGCACCTGCCCGCCTTGCTCTGGGCCCTCAGCTCCCCGGAATCACAGTGGTCCTTGCATTTAGATAACCCTGTTAGCATGTAAAAGGGCCCTCCGCACTTATCTGTTTGGTTCTCCCTTTCCCTCAGTCTGCCAGTGGGGGACACTTTCACTCCTACGTCTCAGGTGAGAAACCAGAGGCTGAGTGGCTTGCATAAGGAATATTCTGAGGCCCATCTTGCCTGGAGCTCCCTCAGATCACCAGACAGAGGTACCTCCTGCTACCACCCCAGCCCCCCCACAAGGCTCCCAGTCAGCAGACCTCGCTCTGAGCCTCTCTCCTCCTCCCAGCCTGTGCTGGGGCCTGGCCTGGCCCTCCAGTGCAGATGAAAGCCCGCCCACCCCCCCACCCCGGCCCCGCCAGTAAGAAGCCGCTGACAACCCCAGCCCCTGATTAAATGGACTTTCATGTTGTTTAATGCGAAGCGAGCAAAAGAAAAGGGAACAGCGGGCTACCAGGTCTTGGCTGTGGGCCCCTCCACTCAGAGCTTGACGGACTAAGAGAGAGGGGAAAGGAGGGGGCTCTCCTGCAGCCTCAGGCTGCTCCCACCTGCATCTCAACCTCCCTCACTCCCTCGTGGGCGCCTCAGGGAGAATGCTGGGAATTTGGGAGGGAAGCCACAGAGAGCAAGTGTCTGGAGTTTGCTGGTAACATTTGCCTTAGTCTGGGCTCTTTCCAGAGCGGACACTTTGCTGGGGAGGTAGCCCCAGGAAGTCCTGGCAGCGGGGAGGGACTGTGGAGAATCCACGGCCAATTCATCCCACCGAGGGGCGGGGCGAGGACCCACCAGCTCCCGCCTCCAGCCAGGTGGGGTTGCTCCCGGGCGCTGCAGGCAGGCGTGCCCTGGGACAGAGAGCCGGGACCTGAGGTAGGGCCAGGCTGCGTGTGCAGGGACAGCTGAGGTGGCCGAGGTGGCCAAGGCCCGGGGGTGGGGGGTGGGGGGGACTGAAAACCCCGCTAATGTATCAAAGAATGGCTCCCTAGGGGTCTTTCTGCAGAGAAGGCCAAGGCTTGGCCCGGGAGGACTGGGGCAGGTGACTCTGCACCCTCAGGCTGGGTAGTAGTGCATTGTCCAAGCCCGCCGGCCCACAGAGGCACCTGCGGGGTCCCGGCTGCTGCGGGAGCTGCCTGCCCAGCCATAGGAAGCCATGACCTGTTGCCTCCGGTTATATTCTGGAAACTCTTCATGGGCAGAGCTGAAATTCCTAGAATTAGCCCCCAGGTAAATGGCTCCAAACCAATGGTATGAACAGCACTGAGTGAGAGTCTGCCTGAGCACAGCCTGCTGTGGAGAGGGGCAGGGACTAATCGTAAGACAACAGTCCCATTTATTAAGCACTGACTGTATGCCGAGCACTGTGCTTAGAAGGCTTTGCGTGGACTCCCCCCCACTTTTGATCTCACAGCCCCTCAGACTCGTCTGAATTATTCGTCACAGAGGGAACCGATATTGCAAATGCCTCTTAGGTGCCGGTGAGGGGGCTAAAAACGTCACCAGAGACCCTCTGCTTGTGCTCAGAGTAAAGTTCCCCCACGTTACGGATGCCGAAAGGAGTGTGTCCCCGGGCACCGCTGCCGGGAAGGGAGACAGCAACCCACCCCTGCAAGGCCTGGATGATTCCAAAACGCCACAGAATCCTTTCCTGCGGGAGCCACGGTTCAGTGGGGAAAACAAGACCCAGAGGAGAGCGCACAAGAGAAGTTAAACCCCAACACAGAGCCTTCACACGGGGACGGTGGGCGCCCAGGTGTCCTAGCCGCTTCTCCCCTGGCGGGGGGCCCCTTGCTCTCTTTACATATTCTGGGAAGTTTCTAAAACGGTTTCTGAAAGACTACTCCCGAGTGGCACTTGGTGGACGGAAGGGGTTGTGGCTTTCTACTCTGAAACATTTGCCACCGGATTTTGCCACACCCCCTGTAGGGCTCTAGAGCTGCTGCCTCTCCCCTCCCCCCAGCCCCCCCGCCCCCCCCCCCCGGACAAGCAGCCAGCTGTAAGAAAGCAGCCCCTTTAATTAAGTCAGGGAGGGGCCTCCCGCTGGAAACAGAGCCCCCAGGTCCTGGGAAACTGCTGAGGAGGCAATAAAATTAGAGGGAAGGGCGGAGAGCAAATTACAGAGCGGGAGTGCGCGGGGCCAGAGGGCCTCTCATTAGCCTCATTAGCTAAGGGTGAGGGCCCGGATGGAGGGAGGGCCGGCCCTGGGTGAGGAGGTTATCTGCCTCCTGTGGGAATAGAGGGCTTTTCCAAAGAGCTCGGGGCCCTAGTCCCAGGCCTCTGCCTTCTGGTCAGACCCTGTCCCCTCACTGCAGCGGGAGGACCAAGAGACTCCCAGATGCACCATTTCTCACCCTTGACCTCTGGGTACGCGGCAGAGCCTCTGAGCCCCATTGTCCTCATCTGTAGAATGAGGTTCTACTCTATTGCCTCACCGGCAATAACCAGGATTCAGGTAAACAAGTGGTTTTATTTATTTATTTTTTTAGTAGGCTCCACCTCCACGCTGGGCTTGAACTCACGACGCTGAGATCAAGAGTCAGATTCTTAACCGACTGAGCCAACCAGGCACCCCTAAACAAGTGGTTCTTTTAATCCTGCCTGAACGTCGGAACAACCAGGTAAATTTTGTAAACTGCCAACATTTGGGCTGTACCCTGTACCATCGAAATCGGAAACTATGGAGGTGGGCCCAGGCACCAGCTTTTTAAAAAAAATCTTCCATGGTGACAGGCTAGGACAAGACCATGCCTAGGAAAGTGGCTAAGATGCCTGCATTCATGTCACCAAGTTAAACCGCAATTCACCCTCTGGGAACCTCACCCTCTTAGAGGAGAGACTACTTGAGGACAGGGCCGTCCCCTGTCACGGGCACCTCTGTATCCCCAGGTCCTGGGACAGTACCTGGCATGGAGTGTTTGTTGAATGAATACTCTTAACAGGGAATCTAGGGACAATGAACAGCACAGCCATACCTGAGGGGCATCTGGGAAAACGTCACCCCCTCATCCACTTAACATTCGTTCACTCATTCCACAAGTATCTACCGAGTATCCACTGTGAAGGGCACTCTTCTCGGCATCTGGGGCATATCAGAAAACAGGAAAGGTGGAGAGCCCTGCCTACCCTCCTTGATCTTATGGTTGAACAGAAATAGATGGAAAATAAGCTATATGTACAGAGTCAGGATGGAGAGGTTTGTGAACATTTTTTATATAGAGTAAGGTAAAGTGAATCAGGAATTAAATAGGGTGGTCAGGGAAGGCCTTACTGAAAAGTGAGCTTTGAGCAAAGATTGGAAAAAGGTGAGGGAATGAGCCAATATAAGGGAGAACATTCTAGCACAGGGAGTGGGTGAAGCAAAGGGCCTGAGGCAGAAGTGTGCCTGGAGTTCCCTAGAGTAGAATGAGGGAGGGGTCTAAGGAGAAAAGGTCAGAGAGGTCAGAGGAGTTCAGCCGCTATTGCTGAGAGCAAACCACCACGATGTCATTGCTTGAAACCACCACTATGTCATGCTTCAAGACAGGGTTTAGTGGTTACACAAAGTCTGAGGCTTCAGCTAGGGAGATGTGATTGTCTTGGGGTGACAGGAGTGACTGGATCTGGAATTCTCTAGAGTGCTCTGTCCAATGCAGTAGCCACCAGGCACATGTGGCAAATCAAATTAAAATTTAAGGGGCGCCTGGGTGGCTCAGTCGTTAAGCGTCTGCCTTCGGTTTAGGTCATGATCCCAGGGTCCTGGGATCGAGCCCCACATCGGGCTCCCTGCTCAGCGGGAAGCCTGCTTCTCCCTCTCCCGCTCCCCCTGCTTGTGTTCCTCCTCTCACTTATCTCTCTCTCTGTCAAATAAATAAAAATTTTTTAAAAATATTTTTTAAAAAATTTAAATTTAAATTAAACAAAATGTAAAGTCGCTTCCTCAGTGGCACTAGTCACATTCCAGGTGTCAGACTTAGCCAATAACCATGCAGGATGCCCAGGTAATTTGGATTTCAGATACACAATGAGTAATTGTTCTTAATGTAAGTATATTCCAAATAGTGCATGGGACATACTTATACTACAGAAGTATTTACTGTTTAACTCAAATTCAAACTGAACAGGGTGTTCTGTGTTCTCTCTACACCTTAGCTAACATGCGGCTAATGGCCACCGTATTGGACAGCACAGATACAGAACATTTCCATCACACATGAAGGTCTATGGGACACCGCTGAAGACTTCTAGAGACTTGTCTGGTTCCTGGGCTGGGATGACTGGAAGGCTGGCCTTAGCTGAGACACATGGCCCCTCCCAAATGAGGCTTGGCTTCTCCTAGCATAGCAGCTGGATTAAGAGAGACAGAGAGAGACAGAGACAGAGAGAGGCCCCGGGGGAACAAGGGTCATCCAGAAAGTGAGGCTTCCTCTGGTCTATATTGGAAAGGTACCTCCCCACATCACTTCTGTCCCATTCTATGGCTTACACATGTGTCACTAAAGCCAGCTCAGATTCAAGGGGTCAGGGAGAGGAGACTGACTTCCTGTGACGGGGAAGCAGCAAGGTCCCATTACAGAACATATGGGATTGGAAATATCGTCTTGGACAGCTTTGGAAAACACCTCCGCAGGGCAGGGGCAGCAAATCAGGCAGGGCCTTGTCATTGGAAGGACTTGGGCTTTTCTGTTGCATCAAATGGAGAGTCACGGAAGGTAGAGAAGGCCATAATCAGACTTAGGTTTTAAAATACAGCATAAGGGGTGAAGGTAGGTGCGGGGGCTTATCTGGAATGGAGCTAGGTTGCCATGCCAGGACCCGAGATGCAGGCACTGCAGGACCGTCCCAGACCCGCACCCTCACACCCCTCCCCCTTCCCCGCAAGGACCCTTGCAGCCCACCACAGGGCATCTCCATCTCCTGTCCCCAACTCTGAGGCAAGTCACATCTGGCCAGCCCCGTGTCCCCTGCCCCTCCTAGTGGGATGAGCGCTTTAACAGACAGTGCAAGAGGGGTCCAAAGCGCTGCAGACACAAACCAGACCTTGGAAAAACACTGCAAACCCCGTAGGGACCCAGCAGGCGTTTCCAGCGTTTCCCTCGCGACCGCCCAGACGGGATTTCCTGTCTTCTGGGGCATTCGCTGAGCAGGCCAAGATCAGCTTCACGGAAGGAAGGAAGGAATGGGGCTTTATCCATCGCCTATCTGCACACGCTCCCTGGCTCCTTCTCTTCTGCCCCCCTGAGGATCCTTTCCCTGTATTCTTCCTCCTCCTGCTGCCCCTTTTTCTGCCCCTGAACACGGGCTCGGCCACCTACCTCCCAGCAAGACCGGATTAGGGGCTCGTGTGATACCAGCAGCCACTCCGAGGGAGCCAGCTGCAATCCCAAAGGCTGCCTCTGGCTGGAAGCTTCCACACTGAGCAAACGGCTTTGCAGAAACCTCCCTTGCGCTGGCAGGACGGGGCAATGGGGAGTCGCAGCTCCACCAGCTATGTCAGAATGACCGTGTGTATCGGGCCGGAATCAGGACTCACTGGTACCAGCCCAACGCCCCCAGTAGCCCTTTCTATTTGCTATTCTGGAATCTTGCCTCATCTTGGGTTCATCATCCAGGGCATGAAAAGTTCCTTCTGTGGCTTTGCGGTGTGGAGGGGACATGGCAAAGAAAGGACAAGCAATCTCCACTCCATCTGTAAACAACTCTAAAGTGACCGGAGAGATCCACGACGTGGCAGCTAAAAAAAATAAGACCAGTCACGGACAGTTCCTGAAACACAAGCAGCCCACCAGCCTCCCACCACGCCCCCAGCGCCCAGATCCCTCCCCTCTGACCGAGGCTAAAAATCCCCCCACCCCCACCCCCGTGGCTGAGGGCGCACCCCATGAATTAATGCAAGCGCTGGAAGGCAACTGTCAGAAAGAAAAATGGCTGTGGGCTGGGATTATGGGTCTCCTTTTCCTGAGTGTTTTGAATATTACAGGTCCCACAGTTTAACAAGCTTTAAAGTTTTGTAAAGCATAAAAATAAGACCCAATTAAAATTAAAACCCTCCTAAAATGACCACAGACTTCATTCACAGTCTCAGTAATGAAGCCTTTGCAGGAAGAGGGATGTCTGCTGACAGAGGACTGGGGGCAGGGGGATGGGCAGTGGAAAGACAAGATGCCAAAGAGATGTTCAGGGCCATGGAGATCATTCCAGAGAGATACTCAACAGCTAGGAACCTCCAAAAACCACCCCAACTCTGGCATCCCTAAATTGCTTTCCGTAAACCACACTACACATATGGCTAGGGGGCAAAAAAAATCAGAAACGTATTTAATAACTGACTTTTAAAAAAAAGTTTTTAGTTTTTAGTAACCTCTGTACCCAACGTGGGCCTTAAACTCACAACCCCGAGTCGCACACCAGGTGCCCCTAATAATGGACTTTTATGGGATTCGTAAACTAGAGGACTTTTACTTTCTAGTTTATACGTATTTGTATTATTTGGGTTGCTTCTAAGTATGTATTGCTTTTATAGTCAGAAACAAAATCAAAAAGTAAATGCCTTTGGATGGCGACCAAACAAACCTCTGATAAGGAATCTGCTCTGCCCATCCAGGCAAGGGGAGCCATGTGTTCAGGGGACAGGATGGGGAAGGGTTCTCCCGGACTTCCTTCCGGCGAGGTCACATTACCTCATGGCTGTTTGACGGTCCCAGAGGCGAGTCCCCAGAAGGAGCAGCCTCAGCAAGACATTGTGTCGTGGGTCACCAGGGATCAGGGGCCCACATGAATCCTGGAAAAGAATGCCGGTCTGGGAACACACCATCTGGAGTCACTGGGTATCTCGGGTCCCGAGACATTTCTCTTCCTGCCTCAAGATGATCCTTTGAGGGGCGCCTGGGGGGCTCAGTCGGTTAAGCATCTGCTCAGCGGGGAGTCTGCCTCTCCCTCTCCCTGCCTCTCCCCCTGCTTGTTCTGTCAAATAAGTAAATAAAATCTTAAAAAGAAAAAATTAAAAGGGCTCCTGGGTGGCTCAGTCGGTTGAGCGTTTGCCTTCAATTCAGGTCATGGTCCCAGGGTCCTGGGATCGAACCCGTCGGGCTCCCAGCTCAGCGGGAGCCTGCTTCTCCCTCTCTCCCTGCCCA
This sequence comes from Phoca vitulina, assembly GCF_004348235.1. Classification (NCBI taxonomy): domain Eukaryota; kingdom Metazoa; phylum Chordata; class Mammalia; order Carnivora; family Phocidae; genus Phoca; species Phoca vitulina. The sequence goes on from NW_022589725.1 coordinate 29,606,949, forward strand.
TACTCTCTCAGATAAATAAAATATTTTTAAAAGATTAATTTAAAAAAATGATCCTTTGAGCAACTGTGCAGAACCACCAGGCTTTCCCCCTCAGTTGCACCCAGAGAAGCCCCACAAGAGGGCGCATGGCCGCCCTGGGAGCCTCTGCCGCCTACAGGCGGAAGGCTGGTAGTGCAGGGAAGAGCTTCCAAGAGAAAATCCACCCCTTACAGGGCTGGGTCTAGGTCTTCTCTCAAATGAACCTTGCAACCCCAAAAGGTGGACAAGGCAAATACTGACACCCAAAAAAATGGGGGTGGGTCACGTGGGGAGGGAGCTGGCCCACAGCTTGTGCTAAGTGACCAGGGTGGTCTTCCCTCGTCTGTCACCACGGAACCGTGGCTGTGCAGGCTACAATGCAACACCCCCAAGGATGGCCAGTGGGCAGTCTCACTGAGGCTTTCCTGACACCCCCACACAGCATTCTGAAGCGACCCCAGGTCACCCAGTGGCCTTAAGCCATTCTGAAAGATTCTAAGCCCACTTTCACACTCAGAAGGTTCCTCAGCAGCTAGTTTGCCACTTGACTTTCCCCCTGCAGAGGCCCACACAGAAGCCCTCTTTGCTCCGCACCACGGGGGAGACACACCGGCGTCCGGCACACTGCCTCGCCTGCAGATCCCAGGATGTTGGCTACCTCTCCGCAGGTCCGCCTGGTGCCTCAGGAATACTGAGCACAGGACAGCACAAAGGCAGGGATGATTCCGTTGACAGACACCGGTGGGAAAGGACTGGAAACACCCCTCACCCACTGAGAACCACATGGTTTCATGGAAATGACTCAGACCCAGTTGTGACTAAATTATTCTTGAAACCAAGATAGCGCAGGTGCACACCTGGAAATGTGCCCAAGATTACACTTAAAGTCACTGGTAGAAAATTGAGGGGTACCAAAAGAATTGCTTCTCTCAGCATGCAGGGCCAGGACTCAGGACCCCAGCATCCTGGCTGCTTATTTGGCACCCAGCCAGACCTAGTCCAAAGTGCAACAAGACCCCAGTTGAGCCTTGAAGCATGGGGTGCAAGCAGCCGGAGCACCTTAGCAGTTGTGACCCAGGGACACTAAGTTACCCACCCCAACCACACCTAACATTCGTGCTACTACGGATAGTATAGTATGGGGCTGTCAGGTAAGCAGGAGAGAAATATGGTCAGGAGCCCAGACTGGAGTTTCAACTGTTTAAATTCCTTTTGTGCACCATGCTTCCTAAATATGTAACATGGAGAAGCAAGCTGCTGTGTCTGGCCCGTTTAGTAAATTTAGGTACCTGGCTCCTTTTATTAACTGGCTGGGTGGGAAAGCTAGACTTCAATGCCAGTTTAATAAAAGAAAAACTGCTCCCTGTGGTGTTCAGACATCAATATTTTGCAACTCTTGTACCAGTTACAGCTAATCCAAGAACAGGATGAAAGTGGTGGGTAAACATCTTTTACAGTCTCAAAGGATCTTCCCAATAGTTACCTACAAAGGGTAAGATGTAAAACTTCACAGGGGAACCCCTGGCAGGTACTAGTCATCACCAACAACAGGATCGATGCAGCCTGAGGACATAGCATCACTTATGCTAAGCCTGTCAAAAATGCAAACCCGAATTGAACCCATGAGCAAGCCAGGCAAACCCGATCTGGAGACCTTCTAAAAAAACTGGCCGTCAGTAGTCTCAAAAGACATTAGGATTAGAACAGAGGCTAGGACTGTGGGCAGAGAGACCTCGAAGCCCTCAGCATCAGAGGGTTAGCACCAACTGCAGTCTTGGGACACACTTGGGCCTTGTTTTCCACAAAAACACTCCGTATGGTAACATGATTTATTTTATTATACAAAGTACACACACACACACACACACACACACACACACACACACACACACACACACACCTCCCCCTACAGTCAGGAAGGGGGCTGCTCACATCTTAACGTAGACTGGCCATCTTCTAAAGTAGGCCATATTATTTGTTTTTATACCCTAAGATATTTCTCTCCCCTCAAATATTTATATCCCAACTACAAAAAATGGAGCTGCAAAGGGTATATAAATGAGATTTTCTCGTTCTTGTTATAGTACAATCACTTAAGGTGACTAAAGAACCATGAGTATAAGGGGGGGGGAATCACATTAAGGAATGGAATGTATATGTTACCTGCAACAAGCAGCTGACTTATTTGTTGTCAGTGGCACCTACTCTAAATTAACTGGTTTGTAGGGACATGGGCACATGAAACCACGAGACAACATGCGCCAAGCCATTGCTTGTACTTGGTTCCAGAAGGCACGTTTCCTGCACTCTTTATAACTAAAGACAAATTACAGGAAAACAGCATGTAGATTCTGCCCACTTTGAGGTATTAAATGCATAAGGAAAAGATTAGTTACGTCCAATTAGCATGCAATAGAAATATTTTTAAACCAACATGGTTAAGTGTTAAGATTTTTAGAAATCAAAATATTTATTCACATAATTTTAAACTAAAGTCAAAGGTAATAAATCTTCTGTGGTGATGATTTAAGTGCAAGTGATGCTGGCTTTCTTTCACATTCGTGTCCTTCATTCAGAGAAAAGGCAGATCAGTTGTTCTTGAACAAGTCAATGCAGCTCTGCAGGAGGGAGACATTGTTCTGGAAGAAAGACAAAAGTCAAGGCAGACCAATGAATCTCTCTCGAGTCCAGACCTCCTACATATCTGTAAGAATTCAACTCAAACCCACAACTTAAAACTTTTCACAAGAGATTTAAAGCCAAACTGGGTTGGGTCCTTTTCTTCATTAAATCTCAACTGAACCTCATCCTACAACCTGCACCCCAATTTCATGTTGGTGAGTTCCTCTCCCTCTGAGGGTCTGGGACTGCCACCTGGAGAGGCTCACAGCTCCACTGCAGGTCTGCTCTCAATGCAATCCTGCCCATTTTGCTTACTATGACATAACCTAAATGCTATAGAAGAATTTTTCTTTGAAATTGAAGGCCCTGGAAAGACCGGATAAAAAAGTGCTAAAAAATTCAGATTACAAATGATAAATATTTGTAAAGAACTTAGCACAAACTGCTTTACAAAGAGGAACTGAGAAAACACAGAACACTCAACATTACGTGTATGATTTACATATACAGGCCAATTTAAAAGGTCATACACAACAGGACCTGGACTTAATCAAAAAGTAAATAAATGTTGTAGTCAAAATAAAGAAATTCAAAATACACACATATGTTCAAAGTCCTCCTGCTTAACCAATGCTGATGGGACAGACAGCACTTCTGGGACTCACACGCAGATGTACCTAGGAACCACCGGAGGAGCCATGCCCAGAAACTGAGCCAATTGCTCTGGGCACCAAAAAGTCTTTAAAAGCTCCTTTAGGAGATTCTCATGTGTACCCAAAATTGAGAACCATTTTTCTCCGTCTTTTCTGTACCAAATTAAGCTACAGACATTAAATATACAAGGAAGTTCTTCCTTTCTAAACTAAAAAAGAAATTAATATTAAGACACTAATATGCTCTTCTCCAAAGCAGTATTTCATCATGATGTTGTAGAATTTTGGTTTGCAGCAGAAAAAACCCAACAAGTGACTCCCACCTACACCACAGGAGATTAATACCACAAAACAAACCTCATCTGCCCAATGATACTGATAGTGAACTGGGAAATAACCTGAGAGGGGGAACCCTAAAAAGCTTCTGGAGGAAGCTTTGGAGAAAAACACTTACCCTGGCATGCTTTATTTCCAGTTCAGACATTTCAATTAGATTCTTTCTAAACGCTGCCACTCTCTTTCGTTTGAAATTGATTAGTTCTATAAAAGAATGTATACCAACAAAAGCTGAACAATTTCCATCTTTAACTTCTGAATATCATTCTTACATATAATCTCCAAAACTTTGATACACACATTTTCTCATATTCTTATTATTTCTGCAATTGGGACATATACCTGACATTGCCTTTATTTATTTAAAGATTTTATTTATTTGAGAGAGAGAGAGAGAGAGAACATGAGTGGGGAGGGAGTGAGAGAGGGAGAAGCAGACAGACTCCTCTGCTGAGCAGGGAACCCGATGCAGGGCTAGATCCCAGAACCCTGGGATCAAGATCTGAGCCGAAGGTAGACACTTAACCAACTGAGCTACCCAGGCGCCCACCTGTTTTTTTAAGATTTTATTTTTAAGCATCTCTACACCCAACATGGGGCTCGAACTTACAACCCTGAGATCAAGAGTCACATGCTCAACCTACTGAGCCAGCCAGGCGCCCCTGCCATTGCCTTTAAAATGAGCACTAGCACTGCACCCAATTACTGAGCATCAAAATTCAGAGAATGCCACGGACTACTTAGAGAATCTATGAAATGAGCAGTCTTGCCCTGAACTTCTAGCTACCAGTACTTGTGGAAAGAAGGCTGGGGAGGTGGTGAGCCACATATACATACCCGCACCAATGGCTATTTCTTTAATGATTATTTTTAAACTTGTGGTGAAACTACTGCTTATGTTCAGACTGCTTCTCCGTAGATATGATCTATACAACATGCCACCTTTACATCTATTATTTTCTATCACCAAACACTATTCAGCATTAATGCCCCATTAGAAATTAGGGTAAACCAAAAATAAGTACTTCCTCCCTTGGATTCCTTTCATAAACGTGTAGTTCTGGTCATCACTCCGTTGGTCAAAGCCCTCCCCAGCTCAAGCTGGCGCTCTAGTCCTCAGGAGCAAACTTACCCTCCTGTACCAGGTCTATACAGCACCAACCAAAAGAAAGATGAAGCAGCCAACATTAAAAAGTAAAAACTTACAAAACAAATCTTATCATGAGGGTTAATGACATTACCTTGGATATACTAAATAGGTCTTCCCAGAGATCAGGATAAACTCCTTTCCTCTAGGCCTGCACCCAGGACCAGGACTCAACGCTAACCTGTCTCATTCTCCCGTGATGCCTGTCCATACCACCATCTTTTGTACTATGCCCCCATTCAGTGCAGTATTCTACACAACGCTGTACTTTTAAATATAGCATAACCAGGCTTATTTTGAATAAAAAGGATAAAATCTAACACAGGAGCAAACCTTAGGTAAGGACAGGCCTAAACTGGCACCATTTTAAAGCTTTGTGGTTTTTCTTTAATCCCCTCGAAGTTGTCAGGGCTAGTAAACTCTGGCCTATGTAATAACCTAAGATTTCAACTCAGGAGTTTTGAAGCTTGTTCTTTTCCTTATAAATTTAAAGTAACTAATTAAAAACAAAAGGCAAAAATTTATCTTACCATGGCAGCAAGGAGATTCCTTTGAAAAGAATCCAAAAGACAGCCAAGCGAGCATATGTGCATGCCCCTTTCAAGATTTTTGTACAGAGAAGCTCTGTCTCTTACAGCTAAGGAATTATAGTACTGAAAACAATGAGCCAACACAAAGGCTCACTATTATCAGAACGTTTTCAAATAATGCTTAGATTCCGGAACCACAGGGGAGGGGGAAAAAGTTCTGAGAAAACAAAGTCTTTAAAATGAGATAGGGATTTCTCACAGAAACTCAAGTTTGGGGGTGAATTCGGTACAGACTATCAGTATAATTACATTCACATTCAGGAAAATACATTCTTTACTTTCTGGCATGTTCCATTGTCCCCTGAGAACTGCCAGGTAGTGAGACCCCCTAAAGAGAAGACTACAATTTACACTCCTGTTCTGTGGAAATGGAACTCTATCTCCTGAATTAAGGTAAGCCATATTCCCCCCTACTCTGGAATTGGGTAGGCAAGAAAGAACCCCAAGGCTATAGATTGGAACTGAGTCACCACCATGGACTCATGATTTCTGAAAAGAGTTACACACCCCTCCATTTCCTGGCTCTGTCTCCTGAAGGGCCTAGAAGCAAACATACCCCAGGAGGAATGAGCACTTAGCACCCAAATCTTGTCACAATTCTGTAAATAGAAACCCAGGGGCGCCTGGGTGGCTCAGTTGGTTAAGTGTCTGCCTTCGGCTCAGGTCATGATCCTTCCTGCTCAGCGGGGAGCCTGCTTCTCCCTCTCCCTCTGTTGTTCCCCCTGCTTGTGCTCACTCACATGCTCTGTCAAATAAATAAGATCTTAAAAAACAGAAACAAAAACCCATGTCTCTAATAATGACAAGGAAGGAAATGTGGGAAAGAAGGGAAGGCTTGTGTTTAAAGGATGATGGCGGCCAAGGGCTTGGAAAGAGAATGCTAGAACTGGGGGAGGGGAATTGCCTTTCTGCAACCATCACAGTATAGGCTGGCTCAGACAAGAGTCAACACAGACTAAATTTAGGGAGAAAGTATGATGAAGAGCAGGCTATCTGCAAGGTCTTAAACTGTCTCCCCACACACTGCTGATTAGTGGCACGGCGGGGGGCAGTGGGGGGGAGATTAACTATACAGTGGAGAAATTGGACAACACCTTGATTGGGTAATCAAACTTAACACCACAAATGAGAGGGAAATGGGACATAAGGTGCCCTCAGATGAGACACCTGAAAGACACATTACTCAGATAGTATTCTCCTGGAAATGCATAACCAGAACTATTCATAAGGGAATAGACATTCCGAAAATGAAGAACACTATTTGCAGAGACTGTGGTCCCCCAAAAGGCAAATGTCATTTTATTTTTTATAGTTTTTTTTTTTTTTAAGATTTTATTTATTAACTTTTCAGAGAGAGAGGGAGAGAGCACAAGCAGGGAGAGTGGCAGGCAGAGAAAGAAGGAGGTTCCCCACTGAGCAAGGAGCATGATGCGGGACTTGATCCCAGGATCCTGGGATCATGACCTGAGCCGAAGGCAGACGCTTAACGACTGAGCCACCCAGGCATCCCTGCAAATGTCATTTAAAAAAAAAAGGCAGGGGCAGGGGTCCCTGAGAAGGGTTCCTTCCAAATTAAAGGAGACATAAGAGCTACGGTAACCTAATGGCAACCCTAGAGAGGAGGACGTTATTGGGACAAACAACAAAATGGGAATATAGACAACAGGCTGGAATGTATTGCATCAAAGCTTGCCAAAGTCAGTAAGTATACTATAGGGATATAAGAGAAATACACCACAAAGCTTTTTAGGGATAAAAGGACAGTAGATACAACTTAATCTCAAATGGTTGAAAAAGGAAAAGAAAATTCCACCCCGTGTGCATTTATAAACATACACGTGCCACTACGTGTTTGTGCAAGTGACGAAGCAGAAGAGGCAAACTGGACAGCTAGGGAACTCCAAGTAAACAATGCACAGGTGTTCTCTGCATTATCTGTGCAACTTTTTTTCTATAAGCTTGAAATTATTTCCAAATAAAAAGCAAAAAGTAAATAGCCCTGCTCAACCTTCTTTTGCAGATTCAGAAAGCTGTTCAAATTTCTGGCAGCATTCCTGCTGGTGTGCCTCAGCCAACTTAACATCTTTGCTTTTCAACCGGGCCTTATCCAAGGCTTTGTTTGAGTTCTCATAGTCAGTGAGGGCTTTGGTGCGTCTGTATAAGAGATCCTGAGAAAAAAATTAACAGACAGCAAATGGTAGTTAAAGTTATCCTGGAAAATGGCTAGAGAACAAAACAGGAGGAGTAAGTATCTAAACTACTCTAAAATTAAAAAAAAAAGAGGCCCAAGGGTCACAGTGCCAATGCACTGTCTGAAATGTCAGAAGGCAATAATCTAGCCCACTTCTACCTCCCCTGCTTCCATTATGTTTTTTTTTATTTCAAGATTATCTTAGGAACAGCAATTCTTGCAGCACTGTTGAGAGCTTTTGGAAATTCTTTATATGGATCAAAAAAAAAAAAAAAAATCCAAAAAACCCAAAACAAAACAAGAACAAAAAAACACCCAACAGTGAAAACTAAAGGATCGAATCATTTCCATAATTCACTCATGGAAAGCAGTTTCAGAAAATTAACCACTTCTACCAAAACAGCAGGCACTGCTGGGCGGGTCAAGTGATGCTACTAGAACACAAGTGAGGCAGCAGGAAGAACGTTCTTCTGACCTCATCCCATCACAAGCCCTGCCTCAAGTCCGACAGAGGCTCTCACATCCGAAATAAAGACTATTTGCAATCTCCAGCAATGTACAAGTTACCACCATATTTAAAGCAGAATAGATACAGGAGGCTCAACATACATGTTTTTGTGTACACTCAAAAAACTTGGGTTTATAATCAGCTCTCAAGTCCATTAAAATACACAAGAAATATAGTCTGAAGTATATAAAAATATATCCAAATATAAGACTAAGGAAACATGCCAAAAGACAAGTTAACTAAAAATGAAACTATGAGGAAAATCATGAATTTCTACTTCCTAATGACATTTCAGGGCAGTGTTATGCCCAGTGAAAGCATGTTTCATTCCCAAAGGTCATTCTGCTTACCACTTAGTCTTGGTTTTGGTGAGTAATGGTTTATAGACTCAAAAACTGCAATTCAATAAAAAACTCACAAAACCCCAAAACCTCTTCTCCCTCAGAGCCCTTCTGGAATGTGTTCGGTTATACCCGCATCCAATAACCTATAATCCCCCAAATTACTATCTGTCCACTCAGCACCACTCCTACTGCTCCTGATACAAACTAAGGACACAATGCCACAAAAAGGTATGTTACTGTAAAAAGATTTCAATCTAAAATGGAACCAGAGGCTATGAAATGGAGAATCTCACACACGTGCCCTCAAAAGAATGGAACCTAAGAACTAAGGGACTGATTTCAAATGCCCAATTTATAGAAGACCCGGAAGATAAGAGACTTATCTCCGGTCTGATCAACTCACTTCTTGGCACAAACATCCTCAAGCCAATGAACTTAACTGCTTGGATGTCCCTTTCTTCACACTCCTACTAAATACAAGCCCAGCCCAAACCCTTAATGCACTTGCCTGTAGCTTGCTACAGCGTGTGTTTCCTGAACTGCAATTCTTCTGCTATTCCCAAATCAACTCAATTTCTGGTCAAACTTGTCTCAGTTTACCTCTTTATTTAGTATTACTTACACAAACAATCCTGACAAATTCCTACCTTCTTTCATTTTCAACAACAAAAACAACAAGAACAAAATAATACATCTCTAACAGGAGACCTCTTCTGGGTCATGGCAAGGTGGTCTTGTATTGTTCTGACGAGTTAAACACCTGCTGCCTTACCTTAGCAGCCTCTATGTTGAGCATGTAGTATCGGAGAAGCTCTGTCAGCTTTAAGTCTTCATCTGAGGAGACTCGACTTTCTACTTTCTATTAAAAAAAGTAAAGGTCACCATCATCTAAGCAAAAATCTACAGATTATAAAATATATAATGAAGACCAACATAAAAATCCTTACCCTAAGTTTTTCAAATAGCTCAGCAACCTTCAATAGGTACCTGAAAAGATACACATGATTTTGGCTTAAGGTCTTAAAATCATGTATGAAACAGGACCTTCTCAGTAAGACATGAATGAGTAAATGCAGGAATCTGAGCATTTGGTGCTTTAGAATTAATTTAGCAAACTAGTACTTTCAACACCAACTGGCCCAATCTAGTAGAGAAGATGGTTACAGAACTGAGCACATCTACGGTGCCACACTCGTGGCTATCAACCCCTCTCTCAGTGCCCCTCAGCCACCTTGCCATGCCGATACTGTGTCCCTAGATAGTCTTTAACCAATGTCAACGCCGTGTTAACCAAGGGCAGGTTCTAATGAGCTGCTACCATGGGTGTCCCAAAACCATAAATATGCTATTTAAATAAAAAAAATAAATAAAATATTTAAAAAGCTACTGTTTCATTTTGACATTAGCCTGACTTCCATCTTCAAATCAGAAATACCACCACCACCTATTATACCAAGCCCTAACTGTTAAGTAGAGTGCAGTCTCACACCAGAAATACCCAGGATGGAGGAACTGTGAATTCATATAAAAAAGCTCAAACCAGACTGCGGTCATTGCATTACCCTTAAGACCACCTTAACCAAAACAAATTTCTTAATTCCATGGCTTTACCAGGTGAAATACCACTTGCCAGAGAACATATAAGGCAAACTTCATTCAGAGACAACTCCAGAATTAAATCAAAAAAAGGAGACAGTTTGACAAAAATAAATTCTTTGACAACAGCTACCATGTTTGGTATAGAAGTGCCCTCCGAGTACCCTACAAACATCTTAAACTGTGTCTATGTTCACATGGTGTATAAAGATGTGAGTGCTATAGACTCTACTATCCTCTACTCTTGATGAGCTCGTACTCAAAAGCAGAAGTGAAACTATACAGTCATTCTGCATTATACCACTCAGGACTTTTCAATTAGGGGAGTAGGGAAAATGCTTTTCCAACAAAAACTTACTTTTTGATGACCGTGGGCTCTTCTAAAGCCAGGCTATGCAGGCAGGCTGCAGTGTGGATATAGTCATCTGCAACATCTGCAGAAACAAGGACAGCCCTTTTTATATGAACAGAGCTAGCACATTAGCAAAGCTAAGTGGCTAGTGGGTGAATGGTATTTACTTTTATGAGATCGGGTCATTTTGTCAGCTTTTGCACATGAATCCTTGATCCTATTATAATAGTTAATGAGGAAATTCTTCTCTTGCTCAAAGAAGTCATCTACCTCCTAAAAGGGGAAAAAAAAAAATTTAAGAAGCAAAACTCTTAAAAATACGAATGTATTATGCATTAGAAGAAACATTAAGAAAATAACCTCATGCATTAAGAACTTTAACCTTTATGGACCAAGGAAAGCCAAACTGACAAGACAGCATTTCATGCCCAAGATCAGCAAAACTCAAGCGCTGGCAGGAAATGTCAACAGAGAAAACAATTTAAGAGCCATTCAACAATGCCCAGGAAAACTCTGGTATCCTCTCTAACATCCAGCAATCCTGGCAGAGAAGTGGTTCTGGCTGGCAGGTTACAACTCAGCAGTGGATACCCACATCTGTTTGTATGGGGGGGTATATTTGGTGCGCACCAGTCAGGGATGCCAAACATCCTGTGATATGTGAGTACAGGACAGCCCCATATACCTTAAAATGCACCAAAGAGAAATTCCTAGAGTTTCCAAATTCCTGACAATGCCCTCTACTCAGCACCTATACTCTGGGCCCCTTGCTCAAGCCCTCAACAAGTGGCAAAGTTAAACACAAGACAGTAACTCAGTTAAAAAATGGAAGGGGCTGAGGAGTGAGATAAATATCACCCATGAGGATAATGAGAGACCTGTTTGTTAGTCTTTTAAAACAGCTGTGTCCAACAGAAATATGTGAACCACATGTGCTATTTAAAATTTTTCTAGTAGCCACATTATAAAAAAAAAAAAACAAAAACAAAACACAGGTGAAACTACTTTTAATATTTTACATTCTTTTCTTCACATCAGATCCTCGAAATCTGGACATGCAAATAAAATTAAAAATCTGGTGTGACTGGGACTACCAAAATGGATAGTAGTCCTGGAGAATTGCATGAAATACTAATCCTGTAGCTTATTTTCTTTTTAAAAAATAAACTGAGTAACCACTCTCTGTACAGAAAAGGAGAAAAAGAAGAACAAAGTGTGAGACTGTTCTTATCCCCTCACTTAAGAGAACAGGATATTTTAGGAATATAAGTGAAAAATCAATGAGTAGATAAAAATAACCAAAATTTAAAAAATTATTTACATTTCTGTGAGGTTAATACCATTTGTTTTACAAATATCTCTTGTGAAGAAATAAAAGCAGCAGCAAAAATAAAATGTAACATGAAAAGTTTTCTACAAACAGCTAAAAGCCCTTACCTTAACTCCAGAAAAAAGGACCTCATCAGCACTTTTCACCACACTTTTGAAAAAGCCACCAAACATCTCTTTGGTATTTTTCCGCCTAACACTTAGCTAGAAAAAAAGAAAGAAAATTATGAAAAAATAGTTTATGGTATACGTATTTCTCTAAGTACTTTAAGCTCTTAAGTATCTTCCAAGTGATACTGTGTACTAGCATAGGAACACACATAAGATAACCTTTTAATTCCATCTTAGCCACCAAGTCTAAATAGGAATAAACAGCAAAACCTAAACACAGGTCACAGTTCTAAAAGCGTGACCTAAGGGCGCCTGGGTGGCTCAGTCGTTTAGCATCTGCCTGCTCCTCGGGAAGCCTGCTTCTCCCTCTCCCACTCCCCCTGCTTATGTTCCCTCTCTCGCTGTCTCTCTGTCAAATAAATAAAATCTTAAATAAAATAAAAGCGTGACCTAAAGATATTTTGGAAAAAATACCTGGCACTAAGTCTCAGTGGCTTTTATTTTATACTTTATTTTTAAGTAGGCTCTACACTCAATATGAGGCCTAAACTCACAGACCCAAGATCAAGAGTTGCATGCTCTTCCAACTGAGCCAGCCAGGCATGTGTTAGTGGCCTTTAAATCCTTGGCTGAATTACTGTACTGTTGTTCTATGTTGTTCACTGAACTTCACTGGTTAGACGATACTGAGGAACTTCTTAAGTCAGGACTTGCCTCACACATATTAAGTAATTAAAAAAAAAATTAAAAGAAAAAAAAAAAGGCCAACAGGGCACCTGGGTGGCAGAGATGGTTAAGCGTCTGCCTTCAGCTCAGGTCACTATCTCCAGGTCCTGGGATGGAGCCCCACATTGGGCTCCTAGGTCAGCGAGGAGGCTGCTTCTCCCCATCCCTCTTCCCTAAGCTTGTGTGCGCACGCACTCTCTCTCTCAAACAGATAAAATCTTAAAAATAAGGCAAAACATACAACTCCTTCCAACAAACAGGTAACCAGAAACAAATGTAAATTGAAATTCCTCTTAATCCCAAAACTGGGGTGCCTGAGTGGCTCAGTCAGTTGGGTGTCTGACTTTAGCTCAGGGCATGATCCCTGCACATCAGGCTCCCCGCTCAGTGCAGAGTCTGTTTCTCCCTCTCCCTCTGCCCCCACACCCGCTTGTTCTCTCTCTCTCAAATAAAACCTTTCAAAACAAACAATCCCAAAATTAACTGAAGGCAAAAACTGGTCCTTTATTAAAAGGGGAGAAAAGTAATCTTTATGCATTTTATAAAAATGTCTTGAAATGGATCTACGGGGGAGGTGGAAACAGTATCTAAAAAAAAGATTCCATTGTCCCATTAAAAAATTCAGTACTTTAAAAGTCAATTTTTCAGAAAATATATCAGGCCATCAAGTATATTTATTTTTTTAAAGCAATCTCTACACCCAAACATGGGGCTCAAATTCATGACCCCAAGATCAAGAGCTGCATGCTTTTCCGACTGAGCCAGCATGGTGCTCCTCAAGCGTATTTTTTAAAAAAAATACAGTCACATGGGGGCTCCTGGGTGGCTCAGACAGTTAAGCATCCATATCTAACTCTTGATTTCAGCTCAGGTCATGATCTCAGGGTTGTGGGATCGAGCCCCGCATCGGGCTCTGTGCTAGGCATGGAGCCTGTTCCGGATTCTCTCGCTCTCCCCCTGCCCCTCCCCCCACCCCTTCCCTAAGGGGGGGGGGGGAATAGGAAGAAATACTGTCATGTGCATTTTCACTGGATCATGGAAATGGAACAAAAATGCCTTACATCCTGATCATATTCCAGGAACACATGGAAGTTGCGATCTTTACTGAGAACAGGGTGAGAAGAGAGCCGCTGTAGAAAGACTTCATGGGAGGATACAGTCTTCTTAAAGACCGCAAGATACTCACTGGAAGAGAAGCACACAAGGCATTCATCTGGCACCGCTCGACTAAACGACCAGTATTGGTCCTGGTTATCACCACTGTTCTGCTCATGCCACTAAGGGAAAACACCTGAACTGGACCAAAACATTTTGGTATAACCTTTTATCTAATTAATAATAAGGCATTTGCCATTTGGGAACCTGTGGAATAAACCAAAGAAAGGGGAAAGTAATATTATAACCGGAGTTAAGAGAGCAAGTCTACAAAGTCCAAACCTACATGCAATTACTGCTAGTATTTAGCAGCCACAGAACACTGGTTTCTGTCAAACAATGAAGAAAATGCCTTAGTCCTGCACCCACATACATAGCACTGAAGTCTAATAAGGCTTGGAATTATCACACATTATAAAGGGACTTTATCTCAACCTAGGTATTACAGATCACTCTAAACTTCTCAATGGTAGGACTTCAGTCTGTTGTGCTCAGTATCTTATTCCCAGAATAGGCCATGACAGGTACTCCAGCATGTGCGGAATGACTTAGTACCTGAGGTGTGTGAACACTGGCCCTAGAGAATATGGCTGTGGGGCAGAGCACAGAGGACAACTGCTGAGATGGGCACCACACTGACGGTGGAAGTGGTGGAGGGAGCCAAGTTAGAGGTGCAAGGATAATTTCATAACTAATTTTAATGCAAATCCCCAACTGTGATACAGTTTTGTTTGAAATAATTACAACCAAATTAAACATGCTTCCTGTGAACCTAGGACTTCTTTCAAACCATCAATGTGATTATTATTCAGAGTGCTTCTCTGCAACCGCATTAGTGCAGTCTAGTTTCAGCTATACTTCAGTCAGCAAACTTCAGGGAATAAGACTTAGTACATTATCAGCAGCCTGAAGAGTTCTTTATCTATAAAGACACAAAGGCTTACTTCTTCACTATGCCAGACCAGCATTCTAGAACAGTAGTCCACATGGGGGAAAACAATCAATCTATCCAGTGTCCGTCCCCCCCACCCAAGGGAATCAACCACAAAACATAGTTCTACAGGACAGCGCACTAGGCAACTAATTAGCTGCCATACTTTTAGAAAACGGCCAGCTTCTCCTGGTTTCTGTACACATCACCACTTTGGTTCTTCTCAAAAGATACAGCCCCATCAAGAAAACCCACTTACGCTTCCAGCTCTTGCTTCATCTTAGCAAATTCTTCTTTGGTCATAGACCCTTCACCCTCTCCCAATTTCTGCATCTTTTCTCGAGGGCCATCAAAGTCAGGCTTTGTAGGAGCAGGCGGAATCTGTAGGAGAGGCAGGTTAACTCGCAAGCATCCTTGTCCCGACAGTGATGTTCTACTCAGTGCCTATGCACAAGGAGGCAGCCAGCCCAGTGGGGCTAACAGGTCAACCACTGTTTTTCTCTTAACCTTATTCCTTTTGGCCATATAAAAGAAGTCTCCTCCCCACAACTGGGCACTCAGACTGTAATCATTTGTTCAGGTTATCCATTACGGATGATTTGTAGGGGATAATAGTGTTTAGCCTGCTTCAATGTCAGTTTAAAATGTATATATGACAATCAGTGCTAAAATGAAGTCTGTGAAGCACCATCAAAATTAGTCTCTAGACATCAAAGGCAATTTTTAATTCCACAGGATAATTAGAAGATTCCAATTTTGAATGAACAGAATATTCTCAAACACAAGCTTCAACACTACTTTTATTAGCACAAAGACAACTGCTTCCTCTACTCCTTGAGCGGAGGACACTTTTTGAGAAATTTATTGTACACCACTACCATTCTGAGATTTTCCTAGAAATCAATTCTACTTGATGCCTGGAAGTACCAGAGAAATACCAAACCCAAAGGTAGAGAAGATTCAAACCATGAAACCATTTAGTCTATTATGCAGGTCTTAAGAGTGTATGTATGCTTCACCTCACAGCTATAACACGATTCTCATGTAGTTTAGCCTTACCAATAGTACATGGTCTAGTTGGTAGATGAAATCAGAGAGTTTTCACAATCCATTATAAAAAATGGGTAAAAGTCTCTTTAAACAAAATGAGTAAGAAGGTAGAAGAAACTGGCTTCAGTGATTATTTGATTTTCCAAAATGCACTTACGATAAGCCCAGCATAGTCTGCAGTTTCAATAAGAGTGTCATGTAGCCACACAAAGTCTTCATGTTGCCTTGTAACAGAAAACTCTGGGCTCTGAAACGTGGGCAGCGTGGTCTGTGAAGAACAGAGTAAAAAGTTAACTGGTAACCACCACTTTCTGATAAAGCGGTTTGGGTTTCCTGGGCTGTGCTATGGGAAAATTCTGTGTAACAAAACATCTCAGTGAGACCCAGTCAAGAACAAAAGCAGCAACACATGATCTCCTCACTATAAAAGTCATCGCTGAAGATTCAACATGTTCTTTAAGGAATTCTTTTCACATAACTCCACCTCTCAGGTCAACTCAGGCAGATATAATCACATAGTCGTCACATTGTCTCCTGAGTGAGGTATGCTAATCAAGCCACCAAGGTATTAAAAGAAAACCACATGGGGGAGGACTGTACAGATAGCGTGTCTGTATGCGGGAGATGGCATGTAACCCAAAAGCTTTGTATAGAATCAAACTGCCCAATTCAAATTGCGCTTCAGCCATTTATTTCACTTAAACCTGTGGCTCAGTTTCCTCACCTGTATAAGGGGATAATATGATACTATCATAAGGTTATTATAGAGAGAAAATTAAATCCATATAAACCCTTTACAATGCCTGGTGTAAGACAAGCATTCAATACATTTTAACTAGTATGGAAGGAGCAAGGACACTGAAAATGTTCCTGAAAGGATGGATTCTGAAACATTACGTTTACTCTCCACATTTTTCAGATAGGCATTATTGCCTTTGTCAAATTAAAAATTTGTACATAAGGCATCCGGGTGGGTCAGACTGACTCCATTTTTGGCTCAGATCATGTTCTCAGGGTTGGAGATTGAGCCCTGCATCAGGCTCCAGGCTCAGCGGGGAGTATGCTGAAGATTCTCTCTCTCCCTCTCTGCTCCTCTCCCTGCTCATGCTCTCTTTCTCTAAAATAAAATCTTTTAGGGCGCCTGGGTGGCTCAGTCATTAAGCGTCTGCCTTCAGCTCAGGTCATGATCCCAGGGTCCTGGGATTGAGTTCCACGTCAGGCTCCCTCCTCAGAGGAAGGCCTGCTCTCCCTCTCCCACTCCCGCTGCTTGTGTTCCTGCTCTCGCTATCTCTGTCTCTGTCAAATAAATAAATAAAATCTTTAAAATAAATAAATTAATTAAAATCTTTTTAAAAAATTGGATAAGGAAAAAAGTGCTTTGAATCACAAGGAACAGGAGGGACTAAGGCCAATAACTTACTAAATATGGGAAAAAGCAAGCACTTCTCACTCATGCAAATAAAAACAAAGGTGGAAGATTTGAGCTGTGTAGGTAGTGGCTCCACACATCACTATGCCTGGTTTGCTTCCTCATAAAGCAGAGTATAAGCCACACGAACATCAGCAATACCCACAGCCCTAAGGCTCCACCACAGTGGAAAATGCTGAAGCAAGAGCACTTATCTGATGCTCACTACAAGCAAGATGAGGGATGTTCTCACTCAGCAGTAGTGCTACACTGCAAACAAACAGCAACCATTTTGGTTCAGGATCATCTCTTCTTGCCCACTGTGAATCAAAAAGCTACAACATAGCACTGCTTTGATTACTGAAGTCATTCTGTCACTTACCTTGGTGTGCACTGTAAATTTGACCTTATCTCTCTCACTGAGTGCATCGGGTATGTCAATCTGAAGCGAGGGATCAACATTCAGGTCCACAGATACAGATCTCAGCTGAAATACATTTTTTGGCTATTAGTCTCAATTTCACTGTAGTATTAAAAAGTATCCTTCCAAAAATGGAAGCTAGGATTAAAAAGCATTCTACTGTACCTCTGAAACAAATAATGCAATATATGTTAAGAAAGAAAAAAAGAAGAATGTAGCAGGAGGGGAAGAACGAAGGGGGGGAAATCGGAGGGGGATAAGAACCATGAGAGACGATGGACGCTGAAAAACAAACTGAGGGTTCTAGAGGGGAGGGGGGTGGGAGGATGGGTTAGCCTGGTGATGGGTATTGAGGAGGGCACGTTCTGCATGGAGCACTGGGTGTTATGCACAAACAATGAATCATGGAACACTATATCTAAAACTAATGATGTAATGTATGGGGATTAACATAACAATAAAAAAATTTTTTAAAAAAGCATTCTATACAAGATCATTTATAACAAAGTCAGTTTAGATATCTCCTAAGTTTATTTGAAATTGTGGGGAAACCTGCTCTTTAGATGAATGGGAAGGTCCAAAATATTCCTGTATTTCTGAACAAAGCAACCACATGATTTTAGGTCTACAAGAAAAATACACTTAACCATATATTTCAACTAAAGCAGCTTTGAAGTAGACAGAATGAGATCTTGAACTTCTCACATAAATACCCCAACTACAAAGAAGCATTACCAGATGGTACACAGAACTGAAAGAAGTTAGAAATTAAGAAAAAGAGAAGACACAGAGAACAGGCATGCAGTATAGGGTTCCTAAGTAGAAGGAGAAGAAAGAAGGATAAGAAAAATCAGCTCAAGAGAACAATTTATAGTCAGGGATTGTTTCAAAGAGATGAGAAATCTACACACAAGATGTGATTTATTATAAAAACAAAGGCCTCAATTAGGAGAATCCCACTGTGGTGACACATAAGGACAAAGTGTGAACACTGCCCTGGAAGCAAAAGTAACCAATTTTGTGATCTGGAAATTCAGAGGAAAAGAATATTCAATTTCCTTTTCCCAGCTTAAGAAGAATTTTGGAAGAACTAGATTGTTGGGGGCATGTGGTTAAAATGGCTTTCCTATTAAATTTAAAACATGATAAATTTCCTAATTCTGAAAGCAGACAATGATGGTCAATCTGAAGATCTGACACAAACACAGCATGACAGTGTATGTGGAATAAGCAGCTCATCCCCCTCTCACCCAACTAGTAATCTAGTGCTGAAGCGTCACAACACTGATTACTGAACCCAGCGAATGCCAAGTGAAAACTGGCATTAAGAGGATGACAGAGCAAATTCCCTCTGAATTTCCTTTTGGATTCTTTGCTTCAAAATTTGAAGTTCAACACCAAGGTTTAACTTCTGAAACTAGAAAGTCTGGTTCAATCAGTTCTATAAAGATTAAATATATTCACATACAAAAAATGGATTCTTTCTCTCCCCTTTCTATCTTAGAAGCAATCAGTACTCTCCTTTCCCAGTGAGCACTGCAACTAAAAATTTTAAACTGCAAAAACCAGTCAGCCCTAGAACAATGGCTCTCCTCTAAAAAAGAAGCTTCAAATAATAAAGTTATTATACAAAGAAAGGCTTCAGGTATTAATACAGTATACTTAACAGTCCCTGACATCTCAACCCAATACTTCTTCCAAATGGATTCTTGATGACTCCTACGAAATATTTGCTTGTTTGGTTCAATTTTCACATGTCCATTTATGAGATCTCTGCAAACAGAGATAAAGCTTCAAGGTCAGGGATACTTCATTTTATCACAACTGTGACTCTAGCTCTGACATTTCTGATAAAAGCTTCCTTCCTTCTGTTCATTTACCACTGGGCAAATACAGTGTTGGAAAAGACCTCAAAATACACACGAAATTTGATTGCAGAGAATACTGGCCATCCCAACTATCTTATGTTTATATCTGGTAGTCCAGGAAATAAATAGGCCAGGTATAAAAGAGACAAGAGATACTGCTGGAAAGACAGGGTAGCCCATGGGACAGGTCTAAGGTGCATTTAAACAACTGCTCTTTCCTAAGATTCCAGCTCCCAAGTCACAAATCCTGGTTTCTAGCCAGCTCTCAATTTCTGAACACTGACAATTCCATTTTGGCCCACTACAAGTGAAGTAAACTCCATGAGTCTACAAACTCCACATGGACTACATTCTGAATTAAGATTGAAAGACCCAAGGGGAACATAATCTAGTAAATGGGTTCATTTAAGCACCTCAGTCAAAGCTACCATGGACTTTCCCAACTGCTTTTTGTTCCACTCAACAAATTATTCTGGTTTCCTCTCTTCCCATACTTTCACCCATAGAGAGGTAAAACCCCAGACTACTTACTATATTACCACCTTCCTTTTTTGTCAGCATAGAAATACCAGGTTTTGGTTTTTGTTTTTTGCAACAAGGACACAAAGAAATAGCAAAAACCAATGGAGGTTTCAAAAGACTTTCCGTAAGATACCAAGCATCCAAGCTTCTTCAGCACGTTATCATTTTTTGCCAGGACACATCACCCTAGAAAGGGATTCAAACAAAAATCCAACCACCTGACATGATAGTCTTAACCACCAAAAAACCCCAGATAACACAGTAAGTCTGCATTTGAACCTTAAAGAATTGTCTGGAAAAAAGATACTAGCAAAATTCTAAGCATTCAGGCCATCACCAACTCAAGAGTCCTCATTCACAAGTTAAATGAACTTTCTTGTACTGAAGAAGCATATAACCCTCCAGATAATGAAGCAGATACATCATCAAGGAGTAAAAAATTGTGAAATCTTCAAAGCTTCTAAGTCAGCACTGTATCCTGACTCCGGAAGCACAAGTATGATTAAAAGGTCAGCATTTCTTCTGCTTAGTCAACAAAAACAACACCAGATAGCCCCATGCCACAGTACTTGCTAAATACATCACCAGGATGGAGGGTATAAGGATAACACCCCTCCATGTATTTCTCCCATTCACACACCTCCATCCCCTATCCTAAATAAGTATTCAGAGTACTGCTTAGCACTGCAGGCCAACACTGTCAGTCTGACTTGGGCCACAGAGGCCAAAATGCCTAGAATGGCTGTTTAAATCAGCAAGGAAGCCGACTTCAGAACTATCTGACCTTAGGCATATTAATTTTTCTGTTTCCCAGTTCCCTTAGGTACCTCCTGAGAATCGAATTCAAAACGTTATCTACTCTCAAACAACAAAGTTTTAAAACTTTCTTCTGGGGCGCCTGAGTGGCTCAGTAGTTAGGCGTCTGCCTTCTGCTCGGGTCACGGTCCTCGAGTCCTGGGAACCTGCTTTGCCCTCTCTCTCTGCCCCTTCCCCCTGCTCATACTCTCCCTCAAATAAATAAATAAAATCTTTTTTAAAAAATCTGAATGCTTGGTAAGAGAACCTGAAAAGCAAAAAACTTGATACAGAATCCCTGTGCATTTCCTCACCTGTTTATCACCTTTACAGCTGAGACATCTGATACTGCTTGCAGAGCTCTGAGCCGCTAAGGACCACTTTTGGTCCAAATCTTACTTATGACTCACCCTGGTACAAGAAAATACCACTGCAAAGCTCTCTCTTCAAATGGCTTAATGGCTTACAGATGGCAAAGGGTACCTACCTCTGTGACTGGACAACACAGAAGGCTAGATTCTGAAATTCAGAATCAACAAGAGGAACAGAGAAAATACTTACATAAGGTATATGTTATGGTGACTACAGACTCCAGTTTACACTAGCACCACACAACCAAAATGACAAGACACAACACAATGGGAAGAAATTATCTCACAGTAACTGTTCTGCCAGAATGGGGGCTAGCTGAATAGCCATTTACATCGAACTTTTAGGGCAGGGGATGGGCTAAATAAATTGATGGGTATTAAGGAGGGCACTTTTGATGAGCACTGGGTGTTATACTAAGTGATGGATCACTAGATTCTGCTCCTGAAACCAATGTTACACTGTATGTTAACTAACTACAATTTAAATAAAAATTTGAAAATAAAAAATAAAACCAGTTTTGCACACAGGAAGAAGTTGGATATGCTAGCACATGTGACACCAATGAGTCTTCCCTTTAAACTGTTTCTATCTCCTAAGGATTTTGCCTTGTTATCCTTCCTACTGCTTAGGAACTAAGACCCCTTTCAGGGAGATGGGCAATATGACATGTCATCCATGAATGGTCTGTTAACAACATGAGCCAAAACAGGCAAGAAGCCTGCCTTGTAAAACAGATTTTCATTTTGATCACAAGAACCAAGAAACGGGATTTCAGCTAAAAAAGTATGTACACCTTGCTCAGCCCAATACTCATTATTGAGGAAATTTTAAAAAAAAAGCTCAGCTGCAGACTTACTCTAAATTTGTATTAGTTCTGAAAATAAGACTCACATGACCCTACTTATGAAACACACTTCGCCGTTTCAATTCCTAAGACGTGCTCTATTAGAAATTCTAATACCATACCCTCCTCCAAACCCCTCTTTATGGTTCAAGTATTGCTACCCCAAGTGTTTGTTATGTTTTCCTCCATCCTGAAAGGTAACCACAAGCTATTTATTATCTGCATTTAATTCCAGCTTTTCATCATAGCATTGGTGCATGAGAAACAATTCAATCAACTATAAGCAATGTATGAGCTCTGCTTTTACAGATATTTGTCCTCATCTCCTGCCTCCCTCCTCCCACACCAACTGGATCTCCCCTTCCTATAATTCAGGCCTGCCAATATCATCTTAGTCCTCAAAGATAACAGAACCAAAGACTTCTGGAAAATTTCAGTCTACAAACACAGGTAATAGCTATGGAAGTCATATGCTTTTAAAACCAGATAAAGGGATGCAGCAAGTGATCAGATTTCCACCACTCATCTTGGTGAGATGGGACCCAGAGGGACCCATCCCTGCTGACACCAACCATTCTAACCGGTAGTCTACCAACACACGAGCTGCCCACGGTAGAACACCGCAGACTGCAGGGCATTTGGAGGCTACGTAGCCCCAAGTTCCTAGAACAGGAACCGAGGCTTGGAAGAAGGTCAGCGCAACGCACTCAGCGAATGGATAAACTGAATCATCACTTCACAAAGCTGCAAGCCTATGAACTAGTCAAATTCCAACAAGGAACCAGAAAGATTAAGTTGAATTACTGGCTTAAATACATTAATTTCAAGAAATCCATCTATATGCCAGATACCTGAAGTATTTTCAAATGAGCTCACAAAACAAATAGGTTGAACTATAGGATCTGTAATGATCTTGTAGCACAGAACTTTTACTAGGAAGCAATAAACCAACACTACACAGGAAGTAGCTCCAACAAATCCATTCAGAGCTCAAGTCCTTTGCCTCCCCACCAAGGCTGCTCCCAGCAGTTTCCTGGTCTATCAAGTCCAGGGCCCTCTGAAACAAACCTGATATTTTACACACTAGTTGTGTTGATGAGGGTGTTTAGAAACATTAACCACCATGCTGGCTTAGGCAGCACATATACTAGAAACATTCACCGCCTGATCCTCATGAACTTATTTTATGATCAACCCAAGATGAAATACACATAGGTTTGAGAATAAAATTGACCTTTACCACCAATGAAGTGGTTCAGCAACATGTACAGAGAACTGTCTGAAGTTAAGCTTGTGTCATCTAAATTTGAAACACAAATGGTAGCATCCAAAGAGAAGGCAGCCTGCTTCGTGGTGGTGTTTCTTCTGCTTTGAGTCAGAGGTAAGGCACATTTCCCAGATCATTCAGATGCAAAGATTGCAGTACCAGCTTTTTAAAATTTTATCATTTACCAGCTCTCCGTATCCATCAGCACAACGTTCAAGCTTTGTAGTGCTCTCCGTGAAAGGCCAAGCCAAAGCCTTGGAAGTTGGTGACATCTGCATTTGTACTCTTCACAATTTATACGGACTAGAATGAAAACTTACGAGTCTGCCCCACCAAAACAAGTAAACCATAAACTCTTCGGGCAGAAAATGCACACCGCAGGTTAACATAAGCAATTATCTTGAGAAAATTACCCTTTCTCTCCAGACCATAGTAGTACTTTAAAAAATTACACCAAATTTGTGAAAGGAAAAGCAGGAGGGAATCAAGCCAAGGACCCAATTTCTAAAGTGAAGGAAGTTCAGTCATTTCTCTGCTCCTCCAACTACAACTTACACACTCCCCCCTGTGGTATTTATGGTTTGCATTTGGGGTGTGAAACAGCTGATGATTTCCACATTCCTCTTTTGGGGGAAGATCTCTTTTTAAGAGTTAACTCATTGGCCAATTATAAATAGGTGTTAAGAGGTAAAGAAATAGCTTTTTGGAAAGCTAGATCATGCAGAAAAACTTCAATTTATACTTGTGAGAAGTTTGCCACATTCATGTGAGACAAGATGTCCTGCAGCTGTCTTCCTGCCGTTTCAAAAAGTAAAGGCAGAATTTTACAAAGCTCTGAAATACTTTCCTCAAAAGAACTGGGTTCATTAGAAGTTAGGTCGTTTCCTTAAATACTGCCTAACTTCACTGCATGAGCTTTTCACCACTGGTTATTTGAAGCATTCGGAGTACTAACCTAAAGAACTACTCTTGCCTAATTTCCTCAAGCACTCAGGCCCTGACAAAGCAAGATGTTCAAAAAGCAGGATTTTACACCAGTTCTACCCACAGCACGCTTCTCCGTGAGCTTGCATCTCGGCCCACAATGCTCCGCGAGTGCTGTGTCAGAGCCTCCCTCAGCAGCCTCAGGTTTCCGAAGTGGCACTGAACTCCACCATGGTAAACACAGCTGCCCCTGTAACCTTCAATTGCCCAGAACCTGCTGAAGAAAACCACCTTTTACCATCTTTTGATATGGTTCCTCAATACTGGTAAGAAAGCTAATTCCAAAGATGGTCAACAATGCTTATGTTTTTATACAGCATATTATTTCCTTAGGATTTATCAATCCTAGATCTGACAAAATTTGAAATGGGCTTACTATATATTAACTTCTATAACACAACCTGACCCACACATACCACACATTTTAGGGAGAAAAGTTACGAAGTGATTCTCAAGGGACCTTTGACAATGCATAATTTTACTCTCACTACTGGAGGGAAGGGAGCCATCACCTAATAGAGGCCAGGAATACTGATGAACACCCTACAATGCACAGGACAGTTCACCACAACAAAAAATTATCAAGCAAAAAATGTCCACAGTATTTAGATTGAGAAATCCTGCTTTAAACTAAAGCTCTATATTAGATGGTTAGGTCTCACCAAATGAGAATCTCAAAGTGTAGAAAATTCTCCCCTGGCCATTTTTTCCTCACAGCCAAAAACAAAATGTGAGCAGATTATGACCTGCCAAAGTAGTATTCACAAATAAGGATCCTCAGACACAGTGTACAAGTTACTGATCCAGAACTAAGGTTTGGGCAGCTCTGATTAAGTCACACTTCTGGCATGTAGAAAATTAGGAGAAAAATGAAGTCAACCATTTAGTATAAACTTCAGTCCACAAAAATTAGTAAATTTGGACTTGCTGTAGTATTGTTAAAAGTTCAAGATTATTCCTATAACAAACTGTAGGTCACTCTTCATTCAAGCTGAAAGAGAATAGTGTCCCTACAACTTCCACAAATAAATAAAATCTTTAAAAAACAACCAAAACACACAGGGCGCCTGGGTAGCAGTCTGTTAAGCATCTGACTCTTGGTTTCAGCTCAGGTCATGATCTCAGGGTCCTGCGATTGCACCCCCCAGTCAGGCTCTATCAGGTTCCACGTTGCGTGGAGCCTGCTTAAGGTTCTATCTCTACCTCCCCCTCTGCCCCTCCCACTCGTGCTGTCTCCAAAATAAATAAAATCCTTAAATAAGTAAAATAAAAACTAGTTGCAAACCAGAGCAGCACCATAAACATTAATGACTGGCTGAGGAGACCCCATTCAACCAAATTCCACATAACCAACTAGTTAAGGGCCAAGCTGTAATGGCGGTAGACGGGGAGGAGTATCACCTCACAGCTTTTCTTATGTGTTAAACTTAACTACACTCTAGTAGCAATTTATCATTAAAAAAAAGTCCAAGAGGCAATCAGGACCCACAATTCAATTTACCATAGGTTTGCTAGACTAACAGGAATGAGACTCATCAACTTAGAAAGATACACAATGACACTCTAAGTAGAAACTCAAAAACATGCTGCCCACCTATTTTAATGACTTTTTGGCAAAGGGAAGGCCCAGAAAGCCTAGAAAAGCACAAAATGACTGAAGGCCAGGGTAACTAATTTGCAAAAACAAGGTCCTGCATAATCTCCAATTATTTTCGCCTACCCATGAAAAACTCCAAGACACCAGAGAACTCTGGAGGAATGGGTAATCTCAGTACTAGTTTATCATGACGATAAGGCCTAAAATGGGTTAATATTTTAACCCTTTCAGGAGCTAGACTTGGTAAAACCTTACTTTTCTAAAGATCAAAATACAATCTTTCCTATCACTAAAGTGGAGTTAAAAAAACAAAATTAATCATGTATCTCTTTTCCTCAACTGCTTTCTGGGAAAGGAGACAAATCCTAACACCCTCAACTAACGGATGTAACTAAACGGAAATATCAGGCTACCAGATACAAACCAATACTCCTTTTAGTTTTGCTGACCAAGCTGAAAAAAGTACTTGCTGCATGAGCATTCAAAATCCTCAAGAGTCAATTACATTCCCTACTTTACTAGTGGATCTAAACCCCATGAACCCCTATCCTCATGTAAATCCGTAAGTATATGGGAAGTTTACACTTAAAACATTTTCTGTAAAAATGTAAAATACTTCACTTGACTAAAAGCTGTATTATGGCAAGAAAATAGTTTGCCCAAGATTTGACTTCCTGTTATTTCACATTTGTCCCAAACTCCCTTTTGCTTAACAGTGAAAACCACCTAGACTCAATCCACAGCACAGGGCTAGCATCACAGACATAAGAAAGCAAAATGAGGGTGCCTGGGTGGCTCAGCCGGTTAAGCGTCTGCCTTCGGCTCAGGTCATGATCCCAGGGTCCCAGTGAGTCCCACATCCGGCTCCCTGCTCAGCGGAGAGCCTGTTCACATTCTCCCTCTGCCCCTCCCCCCTGCCTGTGGCTTTCTCAAATATATAAAAGCTTAAAAAAAAGGGGGGGGGTAAAACAAAACCATGAGTAAGAGTAGTATTTTAAGTTTTTTTATTTCCTGATTTCTGTAACTTAATAATGCTGTATAATCCTTTCCTGTATCCACTAAAACTGGCAGGAAATAGCCTTTATAATCCTCCAATTCTACTGGAGCTCAGAGTGGTGGGAAAATTACTTTAAAAGCCCGCTACAATATAGTGCAGTAACATAAGAAGGTCAGTTGAAGGAGTTAAGTCCTTTTAGATAGCTGTATAAAACAGATTCTGGATCAAGAGATGAGGTACCAGATTGGGGGGGGGGGGGTCGTCAAATTGCTGTCAAAATTCCTATTCAGCATCTAAACTTCTTCAGAGAAAACTATGTCTATAGTATTCTAAAAAAAATCATGATCAAGCTCCCACTTTGTTTAGTTAAAAAAAAAACACTTCAACTCTCAAAAAAAATAAAAAATACCCCAATCAAGAACCCTACCTCACACACAAAGTTGCATTTCAATAACTAACGTAGCAATGATACCCTTGTTGGAAAAATCCAGCTAGCTGTGTGTTAACTTCTGTACTTCCTAGATGAAGAAAAGTCTCTCCACACGTGCTGTGTGTGGATCAAAGGCTGCCTTTGACTTCTAAGTAGATGGAACTCTCTAAGATGCCCTCCAGGTTACTTACATTTGAGAGAGCTTTGTATTCTTAATTTTTTTTTTATTTTCTGTCAGAAAAACTTTCAGGGTGATGATTCTGCACATAACCTTGTGGCTCGTACCCACCTCTATGAATTGCGAAACTAACAAGTGTAAACGACCAATGAAAGATAACCTGAACTTACTGCATTAGTTTTCTTTTAGACCTCAAGATATAAGGGGCATAGGGCTAGCTTACATAAACACGAAAGTTTTTGGAAGGAAAAACTAAGTTTAACAAGTATTTGAGTACCTACTAAAAAATGACAAAATTCCCGCAGTGACGCACTTGGCGTTTATAAAGTTCTAAAGAACATGCTTCAGATTTGACTTGATGGAATTTCCCCAGTATATGGGCCAAAAAGCTTTCCCAAAGGGGGGCGGGGTGCAGTTCGAAGGCAACAAAACCAAAATATGCCATTTACTGCATGTCAAGTGGATTTCACGTTCACCGTCAAATCTTTACAAAGCCAGAGAAGTTTTCACAACTTTTTACGTGAGAGTACTTTTCGAGTCTCCAGAGAGAAGCTCCAGAGACTCGCCGCGCGCCCTCGGTACCGGACACCCGGACGCGTGCTACCAGGACCGGTCCCGCGATGCTCGCTCTCGCCTCGGGTCCGCGGCCCTCCAAGAGGAGGGAGCAAATGGCGCGCGGGGTCCGGCGGGTGCCTCCGCGTGGCGGAGGTGGATTTCGCGGGGAAACAGAGCTGCAGGAGCGGCCCCCAAGGAATAGGGGAAGGAATGTGGGGCTCCGGGAGGTCGGCGGGGCCTCCCGTCCTGGAGCATGAGGGCGAGGAGGGCCTCACCTTGCTGCGGTCCTCCTCCTGCTGCTGCAGCAACTCGGGAACCGCGGCCATGGCGACGCGGGCCTCGAGCGGGGGCCTTCTGGCTGTGCGGGGAAAGAAGAGGCTGGGCCGCCGCCGCCGCCTCCGGGGCGCCTCTCAGGGGCGGCCGCGGCCCCGCCTCCGCCAGCCTCCCTGCCCGACGGCGGCGGGAGGCCTCCGGACTCCGCCACCATCCCAGCAGCCCCGGGAAAGGCCAGCGGCGCGCCACGTGCTCCCCCAGAGCGGCCTCCCCCGTCCCCGCTGCCGTCCATCTTGGAGCCGGGCAAAAAAGCTACGCGTGGCCTACCCTCGCTCCGGGCCACGCGGAAACGGCCGACCGCAGGGCCGCGACAAGGACTCGGAGCAACGGGTACTCTCAGCAACGCGCGTCTCAAGAAATCCCGCGCTCTTGCGCGGGGCAATTTATTACTCAGCCAGAGTCCAAGATGGCGACAGGCTGTGACGTAAACAAGATATCGTGAGAGCGTAAGGGCGCGATTTGGAGGAGCCCGCGCTAACGCCTGAGGGGAGGGACTCCCCAAGGATCTCGGGAGTGTCTGTAGCGGTGAAGGAGAGGCTAGCTGCGCCGCAGTGGATGCCGGGACCACCGCCCCTTAGGCGGAGCCTAACTCGAGATCAGAGCGCGGGACCGAGGAAGGTACGGGTCCCGAGAGGTTGTCGGCGCTCTGGAAGTTAAGTGAAGTCTGGTGGCTCCTGAGGTACCTATCCGGGCCGTGAGCTGGGCTTCTATTTAAGCCATCTCTACCTAATCCTGACTCCCACACCAGGGGCCCCAGCGTCCTGTCCTCACCGTGGTTCCCCACGTATGGCGGAGCGGGAGGCCCCGTTCTGGGGATCACGATGATGGGCCTCGCTGACCACCGCTTACCCGCTCTTTCCTGGTGGGACCCTTCAGTCTGTAAAACGATGTCGCAGAAGTAACCACCTTAAAGGGTGTGAGAGTTTAGTGAGAAGTCTTCTCCTGGAATACTTAGCAGGGAGCCTGGTATCTAGGGATCAGTGGTTCACCGTGACCGTCGTGGCCGGTATAGGACGGGCTGTAGCGTTCTTTCTCCGTCTCACACATGCTTCCCCTCCTAGGCTTCCCAGTTCTTCGGATTGAATATTGGGGACGTCTTGCCCCAAGCTGTGCTATTTCACACTTAACAAGTGCTGGTCGTTCTGGCTATTAAAGAGAGTCTTTCTTTGGAAATAGCTTTGTCCGAACATGTCGAAAAAGCTTAACGGAATGCAGGTTAATGCGCCTTATCGTACTGATGCAGCTTGCATTTCAGCCGTTCAAATATTTAATACATTGGTATCTAACTCCACTTTTCTCTTTACTAGGAGTGCAAAAATAAAAGGCCCTCAACATTGCAAGTAGCCTAGAGGGAAGTGAGAAAGCATCTAAAGATGAAGGCGTTTCAGACCATCTGCAGACAGCTCAGAAGTTCAAAGGGGTTTTCTCTAGAACCAACCGCCCATGTGGATTTTTCCACTTCCTCTTATTCTTGTAGCCGGAAGAAAAAAGTGAACCCTTATAAAGAAGTAGACCAAGAAAAGTACTCTGATTTAATACAGTCTGTCTTGTCATCCAGAGGCCTTGCTCAGACTCCAGAATCATTGTTTGAGGAAGATAATTTACTCTATGGACCTGTGAGTAAGTGTAAGCCCCCAAAGCAAGATGAGGAAGCAAAAGTTCCACGAAACTGGTGTCCTCTCTTAATCCCAGAGAGAAGTGTAAAACCAAATGCAACAAGTACTCCTACAGTTCCTTTGAGAATCCCTTTGCAAAGAAATACCATACCAAGTGTGACCAAGATCCTTCAGCAGACCATGACATCAGAACAGATTTTCTACTTGGAGAGGTGGAAACAGCGGATGATTCTGGAACTGGGAGAGGATGGCTTTGCCGAATATTCTTCAAGTAATTTTCTCAATCCTGGTTCTGTATGGTTACTGTGTTTTCTAGAATATAGAGCAGTGTCAAAAGAGTGAGGGTGTTTTTGACCTGAACTAGTGAGGCACTGCTTTCAAGTGATAATTAGCATCAAATAGCAGTTTGTGTATTAACTCAATCATCATAACAACCCTATGCAGCATATATACTATTATTCTCATTTCACAGATGAAACTGAAGCACAGAGAGCAAGTAGTTTGGCTAAATGATGTAGAAAATTCTTTCATAAGCTACAAACTTAAGTATTAAAGTTGCCTGTTTTCTTTGATTAAGGAAAAGAATCAGTCACCTGATAATGGAATTCTATTTGTTTGCTAGGCATTCTATTCAGAATGTAGTAAATACCCCTTGCTCTACTTATCCTTATTGACATGTAAATTTAAAGACTTGGAGTAAACCGGAACACATGATTTGTATTTAGATTTTGGTAAATTGAGATAATCTGATGCTCTTGATTGGTAACAGAATAAACAAACTTTAGCTTTCAACTCCTAATTTACTGACTTCTTAGGTGAGGAGAATAGCTTCCTTAAAACAGGCTCCATTCAGAAGCAAGGTGAAAGACCATTGGCACAGGTGAATTAGCTGGTCCCCATCAGGATCATATAGTTGTCTTTTATTAAAGCTAGGTTTTTTGTTGATCATTCCTTAGCCCGTGCTTCCCTAGTGGTTGGTAGAGAGCACTTTTAATTTTAAGAGTAATGCATTTATTTTGTGTCATCTTAGAAAAAACTGTGTGTGGGTAACACATTAAACGTGTCACATATATTAAGTATATAGATAGCACCTGGATATGGCAAAAAAAAGGTCAAGGTCCTCATCCTTTAGAACATTCCTCAGCTGTGTGGGGGGAGGAATAGATGTGGGAGCTGCCTTTAGGTAATAAGTAACAACACTAATAAGCTATTCTTTGCTTTCTAAATAAGCAACATAAAATGAAATTTTTTAATGGCATCTTATGTTTTTTATTTGTACCACTAGGATTTAGAATAGATGTTGTTTCTTCAGGGGAAGTTGTTTTTTATCTTCCTTAAACCTGGAATGTCATAGTTTGTGGGGATCCTGAAATCACTGATAAGAAAAGTAAAGGCAGAAACCTGCTAGGAGTTTGGGAACCTAGGACTTGTAGCCCTTGGCACAAAGTAAAAAAGTACTCTGGAGGCCTCCTTGATAAAGGAAAGGAATTTCTGTTGGGAATGTGAAGGTGCTCCACTATCCCAAGCAGAGATAAAACTAATGGTTGTTTTCCATATAATCAGCTTTGTTGATCTAGATTATTACTCTGATGTGTTTCTCAGTTAACTCAGGATCAATTTTTTTTTTTTTTTTTTTTAAAGATTTTATTTATTTACTAGACAGCGAGAGAGGGAACACAAGCAGGGGGAGTGGGAAAGGGAGAAGCAGGCTTCCTGCCGAGCCCGGGACTCCAGGATCATGACCTGAGCCGAAGGCAGTTGCTTAACCAACTGAGCCACCCAGGCGCCCAACTCAGGATCAATTTTAAGAAACAGGCAGAATCACTTTTTTTTTCATAAGGGGCAATCACAGGATTAGTGTCATGCTCCCCCCTACCACCAAAAAGGAAGGGAAGAAAAGAATGAAAAAGCATGTCATTGCCCACTAAATTGATTAATGGGTCAGGAGAGGCAGTTTTTTAAAATACTGTACTGATAAATTCCTTTCCGCCTGCTCTTCCAAAGGCTAGAGCATAGAGATGTGCCCAGAGCTGGCATTCTCAACTTGGTCAATTTCTCAAGCATCAGTTTACCTTTTGAAGATTGCCAAGGATAAGAAAGTCTGACTTGGATTTATATTTAAGTGTTGATCATAGTGGAAAGGGATGGGGTTTATTTTTTCCAGTTTATTGCTGTAGTGACTTTTTAATCTTAAAATATTATCCATCCTGCCAGTTTATCAGTCAGAATCTTGGAGACTCATGGATTTTTTTTTAAATGCACTTTATATACTGGGACTTGAAAACATTTCACTTTCATTGGTCAATTTAATTTACTGAATGAATATTCTGACTTGATGCTATCTGCAATAAATCTTGTGCTTTTTAAAATTTACTTAGATAGGGGTGCCTAGGTGGCTCAGTCAGTTAAGGGTCTACCTTTGGCTCAGGTCATGATCCCAGAATCCTGGAATCAAGTCCCGTATCAGGCTCCCTCCTCAGTGGGGAGTGTACTTCTCCCTCTCCCTCTGCCCCTTCCCCCTGCTCATGCTTGCTCTCTCAAATAAATAAAATCTCTAAAAAATAATAAAAAATAAAATTTACTTAGACAAATTCAGTCATATTTAATGCTCTGAGCCTTACAATCTAGGGGATCCTATAATCTAGATTCCCATGTTTGCTGCCTCTTTTTAATTTTTTTAATTTTTTTAATTTTTTTGTTTGTTTGCTGCCTCTTTTATGTGAAGAACCCAGCCAAGGGTTAAGTCTGCAGTGGAAAATGAATTGTTTATTTGCTTGGAAATTGATAAAGCAGTTTGTTTTCTTCCTGTTTTGACCATGTTTGTGTTCTGCTTCATTAAGCTTGTCTATAGATGAATGCTGTACTTTTACCTAGATTTTAATTCCATCTGTCCTAAAAATCTTGTAGGCCTTTCATATGCTAATAAGTCCAATTGAACCGAGTAAATTTGGAGTGTAATAGCTCAGTTCTTCAGTTGAATTTCATTTAACTCTCCAAGTAATTTCCCAGAAGTGATTCCATTTTTTGACAGTAGTAGAACTGACCTTTCAAAATCCTGGTAAAATAGTATTTGACAAATGTAAAATATGGTTTAAAATTACCTTATTAGATCAGATTTTCCTCATTTTCTATGGGTCTATCTCTATGCATGTATATTTCCTACTGTGCTTCTGTGTATATCTAAATGATGGTCCCTAATTTTGCCTTACTCACTCTGTTGTATGATGGACTGGAATTGAACATGGACTCTGGTGCCAGGCTGCTAGTCTACCTTTTTTGCCTTGGGGCAAATTAATAGCATTGTGTAGGCCTCATTCATTAAACTGGGGGTAATGATTCTTATCTTGCTGGGTTGTTGTGTTTGAAAGTTAAATAATATTTTGAAAGCGCCAAGGCCACTGCTTAGCACAATGCCTCCTCTTTGTTTCCTTCCCTTATCAAGGATGAAGTGAATTTGTACAATTTCTTGGATTTGTTCGTTTTCTTAAAAGTGTGTGAGGATATACAGATATCAAATCATTATGCTGTATATCTGAAACGAATACAATCTCCATTATACATCAAATTTTTCTTAAGCACATGAGGAAAATTTTCAGGACAGAGCAACTGTCTTAAGCTGTTCTAGCGCCCCCAAAAAGTGCAGAAGAGTGTTAGATATTTCCTCTTGCCCCCAAGCCCCAAAACATCCAATTTGTTTTTGATTTGTATATGCCTTGATTTTCATTCCTTGCCATTCATTAAGCCTGTTAGTAAAAGGATTCTCCCACCTATATTCATTAATTCAGTGTTGGTTGTAAAAAAAAAAAAACTGAACAGAAGTTACTAAAATGGATACTTAAAATCACAGTATGGTACACTAGGTGTGGTCCTATTGCCCCCAGATCTTCAGTTGTAGCTTTGGCCTAATTCTACTAGAAATTCTTTATTTTAATTCATTTTATTGTTCAAACTATTTTAGTCCCTTTGCTTTTCAAAGTGCATTTTTAGATTTCACAGGAGGCTAAAATATGGTATCTTAGCAGTTGTCACTTAAAGGTAACTTAATATAATTTCTAATTTTATTGTCCACAGGTTTTTAAATATTTGTTTTTTAGTACTAGCTTTGTTCTTATTTGTTTTTCTTTTTCCCCTGATTTTCTTTTCAGATATATTTTTACAAGGGAAACGGTTCCATAAAGCCTTGGAAAGGATACTTGCACCCCAAAGAGACTTGAAAGAGAGTGATGAGAATCTCGAATCTGGATATATCGAAAGTGTCCAGCCTATCCTGAAAGATGTCAGTGGAGTGCGAGCTCTTGAAAGCGCTGTTCAGCATGATACCTTAAAGTATGTAGGTCTACTGGACTGTGTGGCTGAATATCAGTAAGTATCAGATTTTTTTTTTTCTATCAAAGTGTGGAGATAAAGTAATGCAGGTCTGTCAAACACTATTTTTTCCTCTGAACTCCTGCTTCAAGGTACAGCCCTGTGAAGTCAAAACCTCTATGATACATAAAAGAATTAGGTATGGGGCAGGAGGTAAGGACAGATACAGGAGGAAGAGCCTCATAATTCTTGTAAATCTGTATTTCAGAATCCAAGTGTTTGGTGGAGAAAAGGTATCATTTTTCAATATCCAGCATGTTCCTCCTTCCCTACCCCCAAGCAAGCTACTAACCACTAGATCCAATTTGATGGGGCACCCAAATGGCTCAGTCAGTTAAGCGTCCAACTCTTGTTTTTGGCTCAGGTCCTGATCTCAGGGTCATGAGATCGAGCACTGGGTCAGGCTGTGCTGAGTGTGGAGTCCACTTAAGACTCTCTCCCTCTCCCTCTGTCCTTCCCCCCCAACCCCGCAACTCGCATGCATGCTCTCTCACTCTCTCTCTAAAATAAATAACTTAAAAAAAAAAAAATCCACTTTGATTCCTGCATTTTCTTTCCCATTTCCCTAAAAATAGCACCTCAGCCTATTTTCCCTGAAAATCATTTCTTTTTCTGACCTCCAGGCCGTGTTTGACATGGATAGGAACTCTGAGCTTACTAAAGCTTCCTGTGGTTTTTAAATTGCTGCTCTGTTAACTGTTTTCCCCACTTACTCCAGATTCCAAGGGGAGATATAACCTGCAGGTACCCCTATTCCAAAAAAAGGATGTGGGCGACCCACAAGGATAGGTAAAAACCTGTAACTCTTGGGGCACCTGGGTGGCTCAGTTGGTTAAGCGTCTGCCTTCGGCTCAGGTCATGATCCTGGAGTCCTGGGATCGAGTCCCACATCGGGCTCCCTGCTCAGCAGGGAGTCTGCTTCTCCCTCTGACCCTCCCCGCTCTCATGCTCTCTCTGTCTCATTCTCTCTCTCAAATAAATAAATAAAATCTTTAAAAAAAAAAAAAAAGCCTGTAACTCTTGGAACTCTAGGCAAAATTTAAATTTTAAAAAATTGACAGAATATTCATTAGTCTGGAAAGTGTTCAGGTCACCCAACAGTTTTGTGCCATAATTGCCTCATATCTGAGAAGAGCCCTGGGTGCCTAGAAATTTAATAGGCTGTTTTTAGCTGCCCTTTAGTTAACCAAGGTAGCCATACAATCAATTCTACCCAAGGCCTTCCAGAAGTTTCTGACACCAAGGGTGCCTGAGTGGCTCAGTTGGTTGGGCATCTGCCTTCAGCTCAGGTCATGATCCCAGAGTCCCTAGATAGAATCCTGAGTCGGGCTCCCTGCTTAGCAGGGAGTCTGCTTCTCCCTCTAACCCTCCCCTCTCTCGTGCTTTCTCTCTCTCTCTCTCAAATAAATAAGTAAAATCTTAAAAAAAAAAAAAAGTTCCTGACACCGAACACTTCACAGTGATGTCCACAGTACTGATGTTTGTTTTCTGCTCTTTAGGTGGAAAGCATCAACATTGAGAATATGCGCATTGAATATTTTTGAAAATTAAAGTTTTAGAAATTTTAAAAACATTTTTAATAGTTAATATATGTGTTTGGTTAACCCAAGCTACTAAAATAAGTCTCCCAACTCTACTTTTTCTTTAAAAAAGGTTTTTAATGTGGTAAAATATACGTAACGTAAAATTTACCATAAACTTCACCATTTTTAAGTATACAGTTGAGTATCATTAAATACATTCATAATGTTGTACAACCGTCAACACCATCCATCTCCAGGACATGTCATCTTATAAAACTGAAGTTCTGTGCCCATTAAACAGTAATCACTGTACTCTCCCCTACTTCCAGCCCCTGGCAACCACATTCTACTTTCTGTCTCTATGAATTTAACTATTCTTTCATACCTCATGTGGGTAGAATCAAAGTATTTGTCTTTTCGTGACTGACTTATCTTTATCCTTGCACTTTACACAATTTTTTTAAAGTTTTTCCTGTAAGCCAATTTGTTTATTTTGTTGTTGTTGCCTGTGCCTTTGGTGTCATATCCAGTAAATCACCACCAAATCCAGTGTCATTAAGCTTGGACCCTATGTTTTCTTCTAAGAGTTTTATGTAGTTTTAAATCTTACCTTTAGGTCATGGATCCATTTTGAGTTAATTTCTGTATATGGTGTTGGGTAAAAGTCCAACTTCATTCTTTTGCATGTGGATGTCCAGTTTCCCCAGTACCATTTGTACCAAATGAGGAAAGGACGAAACAAATGAGGAAAGGACGAAAGACTGTCCTTTCCTCATTGAATAGACTTGGCACCTTTGTCAAAAGTCATGTGTATGTGAGGGTTTATTTCTGGGCTGTCTATTCATTTCCATCGGTCTGTGTGTCTGTCTTTATACAAGTACCATACTATTTTAATTATTAGAGCTTTGTAGTAAGCTTTGAAATTAGCAA
The DNA here is from genome assembly GCF_004348235.1 of Phoca vitulina. Classification (NCBI taxonomy): domain Eukaryota; kingdom Metazoa; phylum Chordata; class Mammalia; order Carnivora; family Phocidae; genus Phoca; species Phoca vitulina. The sequence goes on from NW_022589725.1 coordinate 29,643,613, forward strand.
GTGTGAGTCCTCCAGTTTTGTTCTTTTTCAAGGTTGTTTTGGCTTTTCAGAATCCCTTGAGATTCCATGTGGATCCATTTAGGATGGGTTTTCAATTTGTCCAAAAATCGTCACTGAGATTTTTATAGATTGTATTAAATTTGTAGATCATTTTGGGTAAAATGAACATCTTAACAATATTAAATCTTCCAATCCGTGAACATGGGCATATTTCCATTTAGGTCTTTAATTTCTTTCAGTAATGATTTGCAGTTTTCATTGTGCAAGTCTTTAGTCTCCTTGGTTAATTCCCAAGTATTTTATTCATTTTGACATTATTATATGGAATTGTTTTTGTCATTTCCTTTCCATATTGTTCATTGTTTATGTATAAAATGCTCTTGAATTGTGTGTTGACTTTGTATCCTGCTACTTTGCTGAATTTATTTATATAGTCCTACCAGTTTTTGTGTGGATTCTTTAGAGTTTTTAACATAAAAGATCATTCATCTGTGAACAGAGATAATTTTACTTCTTCCTTTCTAGTTTGGATGCTTTTTTATTTGTTTGTCTTGCCTAATCGCTCTGGCTGGAACATCCAGATCTGTTGAATAGAAGTGGTGAAAGCAGGCAGCCTTGCCTTGTTCCTGATCTTAGAGGAAAACCTTCCAGTCTTTCAACATTGAGTATGATGTTTGCTGTGGGCTTTTCATATATGGCTTTTACTATTTTGAGGTAGTTTTTTTTTTCTATCCCTAGCTTGTTGAGTATTTTTTTCATAAAGGGTATTTCATTTTGTCAAATGCTTTTTCTTCATCAATTAAGATGATTAAGTGGTTTCCTTCATTCTGTTAATAAGGTATATCACATTGGTTGATTTTTGTATGTTAAACCATCCTTGCATTCCAGGAATAAAGCCCACTTTGTAATGGTGTATAATTCTTTCAATATGTTGCTGAATTTGATTTGCTACTATTTTGTTGAGGATTTTTGCATCCGTGTTCATAAGGATTATTATTCTGTAGTTTTCTTGTAGTGTCTTTGTCTAGCTTTGGTATCAGGGTAATGTTAGATTCATAGAATGAGTTAAGAAGAGTTCCCTACTTTTCAATTTCTTTGGAAAAGTTTTTAGCATTGGTATTAGTTATGTAAATATTTGGTGGCATTCACCCATAAAGTTATCGGATCTAGAGCTTTTAGTTGCCAGGAGATTTTTGATTACTGATGAAATCTCCTTTCTAATTATAGCGCTGTTCAGATATTCTATTTCTTCAAGATTTAGTCCTGGTACAGGTTTTGTGTTGTTAGGAATTTATTTCATCTAGGTTATCCAACTTGTTGGCATATGATTTTTCATAGCGCTCTCATCCTTTTTATTTCTGTAGAATTAGTAGTGATGTCCCAGTTTCATTTCTGATTTATGCAATTTGAGTCATCTTTCTTTTTTTCTAAGTCCATCTAGCTAAAGGTTGTGAATTTTGTTGATCCTTTCAAAAACCAATGTTTATTTTCATTGATTTTTTTCCTATTGGTTTTCTATTCTGAATTTCATTTGTCTTTTCTCTAATCTCTTTTATCTCCTTCTATAAAGGTTTACTTTGGGTTTTTTTTTTTTTTTGGCTCCTTAAGTTGTAAGGTTAGGATGTTGATTTGATTCTTCCTTGTTTTTTAATATAAGTATTTATTGTTGAATAGCTTCCTTAATACTGTTTTCACTGTGTCCTGTAAGTTTTGGTATGCTGTGTTTTCATTTTTATTCACCTCTAAGTATCTTCTAATTTCCCCTGTGATTTCTTCTTTGGTTGATTATGTTAATTTCCACAAATTAGTGATTTTTTTCCAATTTTACTTCTTTTATTGATTTCTAACTTCATCTTGTGATTGGAGAAGATACTTTGTGTGATATCTATCTTTTTAAATATATTGAGACTTAATTTATGGCCTAATATATGGTTTGTCCTGGAAAGTGTCCTGCGTGTGCTTGAAAAGGTGTGTGTTCTGTTGTTGGGTAGAGAGTACTATATGTCCATTAGATCTAGTTGGTTTATTGTGTTGTTTTAAGTCCATTATTTCCTCACTTCCTTCTGTCTGGTTCTATCCATTATTAAAAATAGGTATTGAAGTCTCCAACTATTATTATAGAACTGTATTTCTGGAGCACCTGGCTGGCTCATTTGGAAGAGCATGTGACTCTTGATCTCAGGGTCAGAGCCCCATGTTGGATGTAGAGAATACTTAAATAAAAGCTAAAAAAAAAAAAAACTGTATTTCTCCCTTCAATTTTGTCAGTTTTTGCTTCATATATTTTGCTAGTCTGTTACTAGATGCATAAATGTCTATAATTGTTATATCTTCTTGATGTATCGAACCTTTTATTAATATATAATGTCTTTCTTTGTCTCGTCTTTTTCTATTTAAAGACTATTTTGTCTGCTATTAGAGCCACCTTTGCTCTCTTTTGGTTATTATTTGCATGGAGTATCTTTTTCTATCTTTTCACATTCAGCCTATTTGTGTCTTTGAGTATACAGTGAGTCTCTTATAGACAGCATATAGTTGAATCATGTGTTTTATCCATTCTGCCAGTCTCTTTTGATTGGACAGTTTAATCCATTTACATTTAAATTAATTACTGATAAGGGGAGACTGCTGTCATTTTATTTATTTTCTATAGGCATTTTAGCTTTTTTGTCTCATTTCCTGTATGTTACTGTCTTTTTTGTGTTTTGTTTTCCTTTTTTGTAGTGAAACATTTCAATTTCTCATTCCCTTTTGTGTATATTCTATAGCTATTTTCCTTGTGATTACCATAGGGATTACATTTAACATCCCAGTTATAACACTCTAATTTGAATTTGTACCAACTTAACTACAATGACATAAGAAGACTGCTCCTTCACAACTCTATCCCTGTCCCTTTCAGTTGATGTCACAAAATTGTCTTTATATATTATGTGCCTCAAAACATAAACTAATAATTTTTTTTAGGTTTAGGTTTATTAATCTCTTAAATTATGTAGAAAACAACCCACTCACCCATCCATGGGCCCCTCCCTCTTTGCTGCATGCAGTCTCTGGCACCTGAGGTGCATGGCTCATTGCCAGCAACAGGATGCTACTGGCAGGTTAAGGTTAAGAGTTAGAAAGGGAGTCAGTATATCTTTAAAAGTCTTGCAGAGGGGCGCCTGGGTGGCTCAGTCATTAAGCGGCTGCCTTCGGCTCAGGTCATGATTCCAGGTCCTGGGATCGAGCCCCGCATCGGGCTCCCTGCTCGGCGGGAGGCCTGCTTCTCCCTCTCCCACTCCCACTGCTTATATTCCCTCTCTCGCTGTGTCTCTGTCAAATAAATAAAATCTTAAAAAAAATAAAAATAAAAAAAAATAAAAGTCTTGCAGAAGTGGCAGGATTGCTTGGTGGATCCAATAGAATGTGTAGTATTGTGGATTTACAAATAGAAGGAAAAGTGACTGCGGAGCAACTGAGACAAAAGGAAATGGCCAACTTGGAGCATGAATGAGAACTAGCTCTGATGGGGCAGGAAATGATGGAGAGACCCAAGTCAGAGGAGCTCCTGTTTCAACAGCAACAGCTAATATTCCAGCTAGAGTTGGAAATGCAAGAAAAAGGTTAGGGGAACTGCAGAGAGCTCAAGAACAATCAGAGAATGAGATGAGTGCGGCAACTGGGTGGCTCAGCCAGTTAAGCGTCTACCTTCCACTTAGGTCATGATCTTAGGGTTCTAGGATCGAGCCAGCATCTCCCTGCTCCTCCGGGGAGTCTGCTTCTCCCTCTCCCTCTACCCTTCCCACACACATCCCCCCCCCCCCCCCCCCACACTCTTCCTCCCACGCTCTCAAAAAAAAAAAAAATTTTAAAAAAAAGGGGGGGGGGGGAGATGAGAATGAGTATAAGAAATAAGGGTGAAGATGTTTCCCATTCAGAGGATACAGCAGCAGACTCAGGCAAGACACTAGTTGAAATTAGTGCTCTGTATGGGGCAGCTCACTTGAGCAGAGTGGAAGAACATGATGAACCAGTGCTATCTGATGTTTCATTAAACATTGATCAAGATTTGTATGATCAACCAACCTAGAGCAATAATTTTTTATGCTTGTTTCAAGTTTACAAAAAAAACTGTAGAAGACAAAAAGTGGAGTTACAAATCATTGTTACAAGAATGCTTGCTTTTATAATCGCCCATGTATTTACCTTTATTGAGGTCTTTGGGCATCTTTAAGACTAAAGTCTTTGTCTAGTAGAACTGCCATCACATGTTTTTCAGGGACAGTTTCTGTTTATTTTTTTCCTTTGAATGGGCCATACTCTCTTGTTTCTTTGTATACCTTGTGATTTTTGTTGTTCTTGAAAACTGGATATCTGAATCTAATATGTAACTCTGGAAATCAGGTTCTCCCTCTACCACAGGGTTTGCTGGACTTTGTTCATTGTGGGATTTTTTTTTGGTTTTTTTGTGGTTTTTTTAAATTTTCTTTTTTTTAAAAGATGTTATTTATTTATTTGACAGGGGGGCGCGGAGAGAACAAGCAGGGGGAGTGGCAGGCAGAGGAAGAAGCAGATTCCCTGCAAAGCAGGAAGCCTAATGTGGGGCTGGATCCCAGAACCCTGAGATCATGACCTGAGCCTAAGGCAGACACTTAACTGACTGAGCCACCCGGGCGCCCCGTTCATTGTTTTTGTTTGGGGTTTTGTTATTGTTCTTGTAGGCTATCTCTGTGCTAAGGATCAGCCTGAAGTATAAACTTAAGGTCTTCTCAAGTCTTTTCTGAGCCTGTGCCCTTCCCTGGACATGCACAGTCACTTTCTAATTTTCCCCATAGATGCAGTTGCTTTGGGATGTTGTAGTCTTTAGTATCTTATTCCCAAAAGGGGAAAAAGAGAAGAATGAGGGGTTGGAAAAAATGGGCATCGGCCCTTTAAGTCCTCTGGAAGTCATTCATTTGGAGGGTGAGGGGCTTGTGGCAGTGGGGGGAGCTGCAGTAACAATGGCCACCCTGCTCTTGTCTTCACCTCTGTGACCAGTGATCAGTGATGAGAGCACAGATCCTTGACATTTGGAGACTGGGGCCCTTTTTGTCCACTCATTCCCACAAGCTGTGTACCGTGCTGTTCCAAGATCATGTGTATAGCTGCCTGCCCCATGAGAAGGAGTGGGGGGATGGGTAGCTGTTAAGAGCCGAAATTGACCAAAATTAACCAGTTTACCATCTAAGCCTTCAATAGGCTCTAGATATCCAATAATTATATCAGACAGATTCTGCCATTGCAATTGTTGTCTAGGTGGGCCTACAGATTTCTGGTGCTTCCTACTCTTCCATTTTCCCAGAATCCTCCACCCCCACTCTGGTTTTAAGTTCTTGTGACCCTGGGGCGCCTGGGTAGCTCAGTCGGTTAAGCATCTGGCTCTTGATTTTGGCTCAGGTCTCGATGTCAGGGTCGTGAGATCAAGCATGGGGCTCCATGCTGGGCATGGAGCCTGCTTTAGATTTCCTCTCTCTCTCTCTCTCTCTCTCTCTCTCTCCCTCTCTCCCTCCCCCCCCCCCACATTTCTCCCTCCCTCCCTCCCTTCCTCTCTCTTTCCCTCCCTTCCTCTCTCTTTCCCTCCCTCTCCCTCTCTAAAGATAGATAAAGTGCTTGTGGTCCTGAGATATTTTATGACTGTATTTATAATCATTTGTCTCCACCCCCATTTACTAACAGAGAGTGCCAATCCCTGCTTTTTTTCATTCTGAAAATATTTTAGAGATCTTCCCTTATTAGTTTATGTAGATCTGCAACATCCTTTTCTCTTTTAATAATTCTCCACCACTCAGAATTTACAGTTATTAACACTTTGTCACATCTGCTTTCGATTTTTTTTTAAATATACCATAAATTAAGCTCACATCACCTGTAACCACATCTTCCCTCCTCTCAGTCCCCTGGCCAAAGACAATCACTGTGAGATGTTTGCTACTGTGTCCTAGGCTACTTCCTATCCTACTTAACACACCCACCATACTGGATAGTGCATATCCAACACATTGCCAGTGTGCTTCCTACATACATACACAACACTGTGTATAGTACACATACACAGAATACTATGTCTTGTTACCTCCATGTCTGTGAGAGTCACAATATATAGAAATTTCTACGTACATAGTATCACAAAGCTGGTAAGATATTAGGCTCTGGAGCCAGGCTGGCTGGGTTTGGTTTCTGGCTTTTCATCTTAACCTTAGGCTAGTTAGCCTCTCTGTACTTCTATTTGTTCATCTGTAAAATAAGACAAAAGGACTTACCTTATAGAGTTGTTATAGAGATTAAATGAGACATTCTCTGTATAGTACTTAAAATGCAAACTACTCAATAAATGTTAGCATGATGATTTTGATCTTGTTCTCTCTTTTAACTGTTGTTTGGTATTCCTTTGTATTTTTTTTTTTTTTTAAAGATTTTATTTATTTATTTGACAGAGAGACACAGCGAGAGACGGAACACAAGCAGGGGGAGTGGGAGAGGGAGAAGCAGGCTTCCTGCGGAGCCGGGAGCCCGATGCAGGGCTCAATCCCAGGACCCTGGGATCATGACCTGAGCTGAAGGCAGACGCTTAACGACTGAGCCACCCAGGCACCCCTGGTAGTCCTTCGTATTAATGAAGCACATCCATTTCCCTTTTGGGAACATTCAGGTTATTCCTAGTTTTTCATAATTACAAATTGCAGCAATGTACAGGTCTCCTTGTATACGGCTGTGAGGTTCACTTGTTGGTTTGTTTTCATGGATCATATATATAGTTTGAATAAATTCAGTTGGTCTGAAGTACGCCTGGATATGAATATTTAGATTTTCCAGGCACTTGTCACTCGCACCCAGGGTATCAAACCATTGCTCTCCAGTGCATACCGAAAAGGGAAATTGCTGGCTTAAAGGGTACAGGCATTTTCAGTTGTCCCAGGTGTGAGTGTGCTTTGTGCACACCTTTAATGACACAGTATTAGACACAATTGATTAACATTGTCTCTTGTGGTTTCAGTCTGCATTTCACTTAAATTAGGCTGAGCATCTTTTCATTTGTTGTGAACTGTCTTAGTGCAGTTTTAATTTAGGTTTATACTACTAAAAATCTCTTTTCCACATTATTAAGTTCTGCAAGTTATAGTATGTTGCAAGAAACAGTGGTCCATGTCGGAAATCTTTATTTTAGGGTATTTTGATTTATTCCAGGTTGAGAACTGTGAAGCCCCCTGGCGATACTGGGGCCCTCTCTTCATTTGCATAGATTATAATTGTTTTGTAATATTGCAAAGTTTGACAGAGGCAGTAAAACTACCTCTAGACCTGCACTGTCCAAGAGAGTACCCACTAGCCACATACGACCATTAAATACTTGAGTGTGGCCAATCTAAAGTGAGGTATGCTATAAATATACTACTAAGTAGGTTTCAGTGACTTAGTACAAAACAGAATGTAAAGTATCCCATTAATAACTTCTTTATATTACATAATGAAATGATAATATTTTAGGTATATTTGGGTTAAATAAAATATTAAAATTTCGCCTGTATTTTCTTTTTTGATATGGTTACTAGAAAATTTGAAATAACATATATAGCTTGCATTTTATTTCTTTTAGTGCTACTCTAGGTTGACTTTATGAGTACCTTGCATAAGTTATAACTCTAGAGCTATGGCAACAGGTGGGTAACATGCATACTTTGTACAAAATCTCCCTCTAAACTGCTGGTCTTGAAATTGAAGTTCATGAAAGACAGAATGAACCAGTTATCAGTCTGCTCACCCTGTGATCCTTCTGATATCTGCACTTGGCAAGTATAAAATCCCATCAGGAGAGGGGTGATAGGAAGGAATGTACTGGTTATTTGACTTTTTTAAAGTGGTAGGAATTTTTTTTATTTTTCCAATATCCCTAATAGTAAGACACCTACCCTGTGTGTAAACTTTCAGGGTAGGGACCAAGTCTTATTTGTATTTCTGCATATAATTGGTGCCTATTAAATACTGATAGATCTGAACCCCAGCTTTGGTTTCTGAGCAAGAGAATTTCTGGAGCACCATGATGCTTTTGTCGTTTATGACAGGGACTTTGCTTCTGGTCTGTTGTGGTTCGTCCTGATACATATTTGAAATAAGATCAACTAAGATAGTGATAGACATAGTTTCAATTCCCATGTCAACTGTTAAACAAGGCATGGAGGTCCAAAGGACTTTGGAGAAAGTTTAGAAACTGGAACTGTGGGAAAGTTCCCCAGCACTTCTGTATGGGTCTGCACCTGTAACTCTCGCCAGTGTGCTTCCGGAAGCATTTCCCATCATGCCCCTGACAGGCCTGTTAGTGACCTGAACGTAGGAATCAAAGGAAAGAGAACATCACACTTCTCTGATTCCCAGAAGTAAAGCTCAGAGGAGCCGTCTTTTTGGAAAGTGGAGAATAGAAGCAACAATCATTGAGTGATAAAGAGTAAACCATACCTAAGAAGAGGCTCAACCTCTTACAGTTTCTCAGTTTGAACTATTAACTACGAAGACTTCCTTTGGTTTCTCTTTAGGGGCAAGCTGTGTGTGATTGATTGGAAGACATCGGAGAAACCGAAACCTTATATTCGAAATACATTTGACAACCCGCTGCAGGTTGTGGCCTATGTTGGTGCCATAAATAATGATGTCAACTATAGCTTTCAGGTCAGGACACTGAGCCTCAACTTATATAAAGCCTTGCTTGATGCTTATTTATGGCTACTTAACTCCTTGTGATTTTTATTCTGTTTGTGTTCCACTGCTTACTCTGTTCCTTGTCCTTCTACCACCTTAAAAAGCAATTCCCCCCCGTTCTGAGCTTTCTGTCATTGCTAATAATGCTCTAGTGTTTACAGTCTATTCTTCAATATCTTGTCATCTTTGTGTTCTTATGTATCCTGGTGCAATCTTTTATCAACCCCTCTTAGAAACAGGAGCTATTACTATAGATTGTTTTGTTCTGAGTTTGCCATAGCGCAAGAAGGAAATGAACCTCAGCTCTGGTCCTATTGTATAAATACTGGAACTGCCCTGTGTTTCTTCCTAGGTTCAGTGTGGCTTAATTGTGGTGGCCTACAAAGATGGATCCCCTGCCCATCCACATTTCATGGACACTGAGCTCTGTTCCCAGTACTGGGCCAAGTGGCTTCGTCGACTAGAAGAATATACAAAGAAGGAAAAGAACCAGAATATTCAGAAACCAGACTAGGGGACAGAATGATGTCTGGGAACATTCACTAGTTCCTCACAGTTTGGGAAGATCTATTGCTGTTTACGGTAGAGATGCCACAGGATCTGAGCTACATAACCCAAGTGGAAGTATTTGTTGAAATGTATTACAACTAAAAAGATCAAAAAGCCAGAAAAGTTTAGATTTTAAGGGTTGGACTTGAGCACATAAAAGAAGCACAAGTAAGCATGGTCTATCATTTACCTGAAAAAGGGAAGCAGGATTCACACAGCATTGGTGGCTCTTGGACCCCCCTGTAGAACTTTCTGTATCCCGAGCAGGATGCCCAGTCCTTGAATTAAGATTGGCGGGCATGAGGCTTGGTGTGCAAGAAGTTCCCCAGGGTACCCCAGAAGGGAAGGGGTCACATGCCCCCACGGTGTGTGTGGTGGGAGAAATCGCATCGGCCAACTCCTACTGCCAACATGGTTTCCTAAAACTGGTTTTATATGTTGAGGTTTTCTATATATTTCACTTGGGGGAAAAAACTTCCACTTAACATTTCTAAAAAAATTTATTTTTTTCATATTTAATGTGATTCCTTAGCCTCAAGTAAACATTGCTCTCTGGAAAGATGGAGCATTTTCACATGGTTGATAATCCCCCTTAGCATACCAGTAAATAACCCCCAGGAGTAGCCAGACCCCAGTCTGAGATTCATAATCGTGGATATTTTAGTAGCTCTGTTCTGGTTTGAGTCAATGAACCATGTACATAAAGAAAAAGTATCATTTGTGAGATTCTTCAGCTAGGGGGAACAGTAATTTTTGTGTGTTTGATAAGTAATAAAAAGTACTAGTTTTCACTGGGATCGGGAAACTTAAATGCCCGCTATAGCTTTGGGGGAAGGCTCCTTATTTTATGGAATGGGATAACATTTAAGTTACAGTTGTGGTCTTAAAATAGTAAGGTGCTACAATTAGTTTTTTTCTTTACTTAGCCATTAATTATAAGAAATAAAATATGTGAGTAAAGTAATGAGACTGTTGGTTCTGTTTCTTTTTATTTAGATTTATGTGTTTATAGAGAATTTTGTAAACCTGGAAATTGTTTAGATTTTGTATTTAGAAGTTCAGAATTCACAGTATTGCCACTGGCCCAGTAGCTTTGGTGTGAGTTCTACGTAAGTGCGAACAAGAAGGAGGCGTCCTTTGCCATGGTCACCTGGCAAGGAAAGTAAGCTTCAGGTAGGAAGGAGCAGGATTGCAGGGGACCTTTCACTGATTACACCTCTCCATTCTCTTCAAGCAGCAGATATTCACGTAGCCTGTCATTTCCAAACTCAAAAATCAAGTGAGATCATTCAAAGTTGTAACAGCAGATTTTTCCACACTGCTTTAATAAGCCTCCCTCCAGAATTTAGGAGACTAGGCCCAGCAAGACTGCATTTTAATACAGTTCTCTAGGGTTCACAGAAATATACCTTGGACCTGTCTTGCACCAACTTGCCCAAGCTAATGGCATGCAAGACCCTCAGAGTCTGACCAGGCAGACGTTGTACGAGAACAACCAAAGTTAATCCCTGGGCAGGCTTCCCAGAAAGACAAGAACACACCGGTTTCTCACTACAATCCTGATATTCCTCAGATCTCACCAATTAAAGAAGTCTCAATCCTCTTGAGAGGGAAATGTCAAAAGTTTTTTCCCTGCTAAGGCATAGAAGGAGAAAGCCAAGTCTGAGTTTCTAAATGAGACAACTTTTCAAGAATTAGCATGTATGTTACTAAATTGTGGGTACCACCTGTTCCTCTAAGTGATATGACATATTAAACTCCAGTGAAATGAAACAAGATTTGTGATGAGGGATTCTCTAAATGAGGATAATTAAAGTATTTTTTTAAATTTTTATTTATTTGAGGGATGCCTAGGTGGCTCAGTCAGTTAAGCGTCTGCCTTTGGCTCAGGTCATGATCCCCGGGTCCTGGGATCAAGTCCTGCATCGGGCGCCTTGCTCAGCGGGAGCCTGCTTCTTCTGCCTACCACTCTCTCTGCTATGTGCGCTCTCTCTCTCTCTGGCAAATAAATAACCTTTAAAATAAAATTTTTAATTTTTTATTTATTTGAGAGAGAGAGCACGGGGGGGCAGAGGGAGAGGGAGCCCAACGTGGGGCTCGATCCCAGGACTCCAGGATCAAGACCTGAGCCCAAGGTAGATGTTTGACTGAGGCACTCAGATGCCCCTAAACTTTTTTTAAAGGAGGTAGAAATTGCCCTTGTGAGGAGTCTCCCTCATAGTACAGGACATAGTGTTACAGTCTTTTGGGCTTTGAGATAATCCGTTAGGTTTAATGCTATCCACCACATACCCTTTTCCTCTGCAGTTCTACACATTCTCAGTGCATTCAGCAGCTGACAAAAGCTCCATGCTGGCTGGCACTAAAAACCAATTTTCAATTTTATACAAAAAAGTTATGCTTTCCCCCTTCCCATCCTAACCCCCCAGACCTGACCTCTTGCTCAGAGCCATTATCCCCTTTTAATCGGAGAGCATTAACCTCTATACACCTATTATAGTTCTAGGAAGACCTGTCACCATATGACCTGTGGTTTCATATGTGCTGACTGGTAAATAAAGGAAGATGGTTAGTTGTAAATCATTGTGTTTCTAGGTAACCAATTTGCCTACCGGCTTTAAATGGAGTTAGAGAGGGGTAATTTGTTTGAATCACTGTGTCTTTCCACCTGAGCAATTAAACATTTGATTATAACCTGCCTTCCCCTCCCGTCTCCCAAAAGTGAAGCAAGGGAATAGTTGGAACTTTACTTGAAACACTTCAGTTTGAAGCTGGGGCCCTAAAGAGAACCACTGTCTTAAATCAGTAGCTAAGTACAAGGCAGAAGGCTCCCTGTCCCCATCCTCCCTCCCTTCTTTCCAACCTCAGAGGCCTACAGGCTTGTGCTGCTGCAGGAAGTCTAAGGTGTGGAACCTCAGGTGATTTACACTATAGAAGGGAGCTTGAGAAAAGCTCTCTGGGGAGATGCCCCTGATGGAGCAAAAGGTTTGTATGGTTGCTTGACAGTAACAGTTGTCAGGTTTGAGGAATGGAGTTATTTGAGAGGATCCAATCATAAAATGATATTCTGGATTAGAGTAGGATTTGAGCTTTTGCCTCTTGGCTCAAGAGACAGGTAGGTAGGGGCGCCTGGGTGGCTCAGTTGGTTAAGCGACTGCCTTCAGCTCAAGTCATGATCCTGGAGTCCCGGGATCGAGTCCCGCATCGGGCTCCCTGCTCAGCGGGGGGTCTGCTTCTCCCTCTGACCCTCTTCCCGCTCGTGCTCTCTGTCTCTCATTCTCTCTCTCTCAAATAAATAAATAAAATCTTTAAAAAAAAAAAAAAAAAGAGACAGGTAGGTAGAAAGGAAGAGAAAATAATAGCACATTACAGATAATCTTAAAAGCCCTTGTCTTTTGTTTCCGGAGTCCTATTTCCCTCACCCCTGACACACCATCATAAATTTGGTATGTATCTTTGCGGTGTATCCTTTTACAGTTTTACTCTCCACGCTGGGCTCCATGAATAATATGCAGTTTTGCTTCCTGTCTTTTTGATATTTGCTTGCTTTATCTCAACATTAGTTTCTGCCGGGTTGACCACTTCTAGATCTAGTTGCATGGCTTTAACGTTCTGCAGTATTCCCTCAGGCTTTCTTGTCTCACTGACGCGGTTAGGCTAACGCACTGCTGCAGTGAACACCCTCCTCTGTGTGTGTGTGCGTGCGTGTGTTCCTGGTGTACAGGGGGCACGTGCAGTGTACTAGAAGCAGGGTGAGTACTGGAGCTCTGCCACTTACTAGCTCTGACCTTTGTGTGCCTGGATTCCTCCTTTGCAAATTGGGAGGGAAATACTCGTACCTGCCTGCATGGAGTTGGGAGGACTGGATGAGGTAAGCACTTAGGGCAGGTTCTGGCACAGAGTCGGGACAAAATAATCTGAGCCGTCATCATCCTTCTCAAATGATCAAATCCAGACGTGTCGGGGCTGGGTCACATGGTATGCGCAGCGTGAACGTGACTCTCAAATTCCTCCAAGATAGTGCTATCCACTTACGCTTCCACCAGTGCTTTCTGAAATTTGCTGCTTTCCCACATATTCACTAACACAAGAGTTTTAAGACTTTTTTTTTTTTTTTGCCAACATCATGGGGTGAAAACAGTTACTTTTTATCTTTAGCAGCATTATTGCTTGAATAAAATTTGTTTTAAAACGGGATTGCCATCTAGTGGTGGGAAAAGTAGACTGCACTTACACGGCACAAGCCAAATCTGGGTGGACCTACACGTAGCTTGGGGTACTTTGGGCATTCGAGTCACTACCACGGGTCTGGTTGCTTTAATTCCACTGTGTGAGGGTTCTTCTATTATTCTCCCCCCATTTTTAAGCAGCTCGTGATTTTCTCCTCATTTTTTCCGGCACGGCAACATGGAGATCCGTCTGCACCACCCTGTGCGTGCAGCCTCCCAGCCCAACGAATCTGGGTCACTGGCTCAGAAAAGAGGAGTGAGATAAATTAGGAACGAGGCTATTTACAAACTGGCAGGAGACTGTGGCTCCCAGCAGAGCAGGCTTTCCTTGAGCGATCCCAACTCCCCAGTGGAGAGGTGGTCAAGTGCCTGCATCAGCTTCATTCCCTCAAACCGCCACAGAGGGCTGAGCAGGGTCCCAATTGCCGTCCTTCCAAATCCGGGACTTGGACTGTCTGTTGTGAAGACTTTTCAAATCATCGTCTGCAAAGATTTAAAAGTGTCTGACAATGTTAGATATTAATCATCAAAGACATAGGTACATTTTTTTTGAGATTTTATTTATTAGAGAGATGGAGTGAGCACGAGTGGGGGAGGGGCAGCAGGCAGAGGGAGAAGCAGGCTTCCCGCTGAGCAGGGAGCTAGATGTGGGGCTTGATCCCAGGACCCTGGGACCATGACCTGAGCCGGCTTAACCGACTGAGCCACCCAGGCGCCCCACATAAGTACATTTTTAAAGATCTGTACAAAAATGTTCCATGAAAGATAAAGGTATAAATAAAGCAGTGTTGCTGAAAAGCTTACACAACATGCATTGAATTAAGTCCCGTTACTAAAATAATGGGATATTAAAAGTTAAAGAAAGAAAACAGTCTCAACAACAAGCAAAGGTCAGCTGTGGTTAGAAACACCCAGTCAGGCGGCTCTAGACCATCCCTCAGCTCCAGGCTCCTGCCCATTTCTAAGCTGTTATTCGTGTGGATGCCTTTGCCTAAAATAACTTCCCTTCCTCGTTCGGCCAGATCTTTGTTTTCCAAGTGCTCGGGCCTAAACCCCAATCCGCCCTCAAGTCTTAAACCAACGCTAACAGGGAAGGAGATGGTGTAGCGTAGATGGCACGAGCCTCAGAATCAGGCAGACGCTGAATCCAGCCTGCTGCCTGTTTCTGTACCGTCTGTGAGCTAACAATTGTTTTCACATTTTGAAACAGTTGAAAAAAAATGAAAAGACGATTTAGTGACACAAGAAAATTATAAAAATTCTAATTTCAGTGTCTAAAAATAAAGTGTTCTTGGAACACAGCGACACCCACTTGTTTAACATATTGTCTATGGCTACAGAGTTAAATATGTCCAGCAAAGGCTGTATGACCCGCAAAGCCTAAAATATTTGCTATCCGGACCTGTAGAGAAGAAGTTGGCTGACTCCTGGCCTGGATGAGAGCTGATGGTGACGTGGGCAAGAGAGGTGGCAGGAGATGCTGGGCAAGAGCCAGATCTGAGATGTACTTTGGGAGGCTTGCCTGGCCGTTTGGATGAGTGAGGTTGAGGGAGAGGTATAAAGGTGACTCCTTGGTTTGGGGTTTGGGCAGATGAGTGGTACTTGCTGGAATGGGAAAGACGAGAGTGAGAGAACAAACCAGGTGAAATCCTAGCTCTTCCCCCATTGTCAGTGCCATCAGCTAGCTCTGCTGTGTTACGGATCACCCCGTCATTAGTGGCTTCCCAAACTTATTTCTCATGAGTCCGAGGACAGGCTCTGGTGTGGGGACTCAGCTGGGGCAGGACGATCTAGGATGGCCCATGGTTAGCTCAGCACCAGCTGGGGCCATGGAGCTGCCTGGCCCTGCGTCTGCTGTCCTCCAGCAGGCTAGCCTGGCTCGCTCAGAAGGCAGCGGTGGAAGGGCTCCCAGGCCTCAAAAGAACAAGTCCCAGTGCACTGTGCTTTTCAAGCCTGTCCGGGGCATGTTCGCTGATGCCCCAATGCCCAAAGCAAGTCATGTGACCAAGATTTCGGGGGGGGGGCAGGGGAACTGTTAATTACACTTATCACCTCTTGATGAGAGAAGCCAAAAAGTCACCTTGCAAGGGAGGGTGGGGGTGGATCCAGGGAAGGGAAGACCTGGGGGCATTTTTACAATGTACCATGCTGACGGCGTGACTCAGGCAAGTTACCCAACGTCTTTGAGCTTCGGTTTTCTCGTCTGTAAATGGGCAAGACAACAACAACTTCATAGAATTTTTATAGGGATTAGAAATAGCAGATTTAAAGTCCCTGGCATAGAACAGATACCCAATAGTAGCTGTTTTATTGTGATGATGAACAATGATCAAGTTTAATCTCTATCGGGTACTAGCATTTCCTAAACTTCAGTCCCTCCCCGCCACCACCAGGATTTTTGCCATCTTTGAGGACCACTTAGACTCATATTTACACAATATTTTTCTTCAAACAGGTTCACTCTTTTTATTTAAAGAATTTTAGGGACGCCTGGGTGGTGCAGTGAACCGGTTAAGCATCTGCCTTCGGCTTAGGTCATGATCTAAGGGTCTTGGGATCGAGTCCCGAAAAGGCTCTCAGCTCAGCGGGGGCCTGCTTCTCTCTCTCCCCGCCCCGCCCCCTGCTCATTCTCTCTCGCTCGAATAAATAAATAAAATCTTAAAAAAAAAGAATTTTATTTCAAAAGCAAACTTTATCTCACTACCACAATAAAAACAGGCCACGGCTTGCCATAAATAGAAGGCAACTATAAAATAAATACAATAAAAACAAAGCAGTGCTATTAATCCTAACTCAGTTCTCTTGCTTTCCAAAGGCCAAATCTGAGACCTGCTATCTCTTTGTTAAAAGAGGGTATTCAAGGGGCACCTGGGTAGCTCAGTGGGTTAAGTGGCCGACTCTTTGATTTCAGCTCAGGTCATGATCTCAGGGTTGTGGGATCAAGCCCCTCTTCAGGCTCTGGGCTTAGTGGAGTCTGCTTGGGATTCTCTCTCTCCCTCTCCCTCTGCCCCCCTTCCCTCTCTTAAAAAAAAAAAAAAGGGTATTCAAGAAAAAGTTGCCAAAGAAAACCTGCAGAGGCTTTCTTCTCCATATAACCAGCAGGATAGAAGACTCTTCCACTGTTATCTCCAGAGCAGCACATATAATGTGCAGTACAGAAATGGTCTGCAGTCATTTAGGAATGTGCAGGCCAGAGACGAGGAGAGAATTGCTTCCCACCCTCATGAAGACCCAATGGGCCTCCGAAGGGTAATAAGAGGAGGGAGACAAACGGGACCTGGGTCAAAGACCCAGGTGTGCCTCATAGACCTGCCACTTCCTAGCCATATAGCCTTGGCCCAACTGATTGACATTTGGGGGACCTTGGTTTCCTCAACTGTAGTTAGGAACATCATACCTGCCTCATAGAGTTGCTGTAAGGACCCACCATGAGCCTGTATGTCACAGTGCTTCTCCATCTATAAAGTACTATCTAAATAGAACAGATTATAAGCATATTCCCTAGGGCTAGGCATGAAGAAGGGGGCACAAGGAGATGGGCTGCTGGGCCGTAGAGGAGGGGAGAGGTTGCCTATCAGCCACCGGGGCAGATGACCTAGTGTTGGCACACTCCCCTCCCATGTGGTCTTAAAATCTAGGATCCAGGGCGCCTGGGTGGCTCAGTCGTTAAGCGTCTGCCTTGGGCTCAGGTCATGATCCCAGGGTCCTGGGATGGAGCCCCGCATCGGGCTCCCGGCTCTGCGGGAAGCCTGCTTCTCCCTCTCCCTCTCCCCCTGCTTCTGTTCTCTCCCTTGCTATCTCTCTCACTCTCTGTGTCAAATAAATAAATAAAAATCTTTAAAAAAAAAAAAAATCAAGGAGCCAGCCAGTCGTAGAGCCGGGGTGGGGAGAGAGTGCCAGGGGCCTCCCCAACCACCTTCCAACTCCGGGACCCTCTGATTTGTCCCCAGGGCCATCAGCCAGCTCTCCCTGCTAGGATGTGGCACTGACTGAGAGGCCTCGGCCCGCTTCCAGTGTAGCCTTCTGTGTTGAAGGCCCGCGGACAGTTCTCGGGTTAGGAATTCCGGGTGTCCACCACCCCAGAGGCAGCCACCATATGAGTGCAGTGGTACACATATGTAACCCCGAACTCCTATCTGGTTCTCAGGACCCCACTCATGTCCCCTGCTCTGCAAAGGTTCCCGGTGCCCCCACAGCCTTTGCGCCCGTGTTCACCAGGTCCACTTTATATCCATCTCGCCCACTAGACTATGAGCAAGGGTCTGGCTTCATATGCACCGCACCTGCCTGGGGCAGGCGACAGACAGCACTGCTTGGTGAGCAAATGCCACCTGGCCCTGCCCGTACCACCTCAGCGCTCACTGTAAATGACGGGCTGGATGTTTGTGTGTCCCCCCCCCCCACCAAATTCATACACAGAAGCCTTAATCCCAATGTGATGGGACTGGGAAGTGGGGCCTTTGAGGGTGGAGCCCCGTGGGTAGAATTAGTAGTGCCCTTCCCAGAAAAAGCCAGAGAGCTAGCTTGCCCTCTTTCCACCAGAAGATGAGGAATTGACAGCAGTCTGCAACCCAGAAGTGGGTGCTCACTAGAAGCCAACCATGGTAGCACCCTGATCTTGCCCCCCGCCCGGCCCCCAGAACTGTGAGACAGAAATCTCCACTGCTTACAAGCTCCCCGGTCCATGGTGCACTGTTCTAGCAGCCCAAACTAAGACGGAGGGCCTCTGCTAGGAAACTGAGAACTGCCTGAAGGTTTGGTCTAGCTGCAGGGCAGGTCTAAGTTCCACGAACTGAGGTCCTCTGGGGGCCCCCCTTAGGCAACAGGAGAAACAGGAGTCGGTGGATGAACGGCCCGGCTTCCTCACACCTCGGGTGGGACAGCTCTGGGACGCGCCGTGCCCAGCCGCCCACAGCGGTCACCCACTTGCCACCACACCACACCCTGTGTAGTCCTTCTCCCCTCCCCTGGCTCACTTCCGCGCCACCCTGTCACACTCCCTGGGGTCCAATGAACTACCGTCTCGGGGTCTGCTTCTGGGGCAGTTGGCGAGCCGGCTGATTGGATGTAGAGGAGGATGCTTAGCAGCAAAGAAAGAAAGGGAAGCCAGCTTGCCCACTGTCCCTGAGCACATGCTGCTGCTTCCGCAGCGTCTAGACTACGCTGGGGCACGTGCACAGCCAACAGCTCTGGCACAGGAAAAAGCACTTCTCAGCTGTCCCCACCATCCTGCTATTTGTCATCCCCTCCATCTGCTGTCCCCACGAAATGCTCACCCACGTCAGCTAAAATGGTGCACTGGGCTTGGAATCAGTTGAGAAAATGTCAGGCCGATGGAACAGAGGAGAGAACCAAAATAGCAACTGTACGGACCGCAGGGACCACACAAATCTGCCCCTTCGCCCGGCAGGCAGGACTCCCAGAGCCCAGAGGCCGCTCCTGGGAGGTTGGTATGGAGTGGGGGGGTGCGGGGCAGGGCCCTCCCCTCTGTTCCTCCACCTGGCACCTGGGTGCTCTTTGCCCCTTCCTAAGCCTGGCTTTGCATGAGCTCCTGCTTCTTGCCCCCTCTTCGGGGCCACGGCTGGGGGGGGGGGTTCCCCAAACACAGAACTGGATTTGTTTAAAGTTGCTGCTTATTTTTAAATGTTCATGTGAGTCTTCCAATCAGTGTTCCCTGTAGAAAGTGCTCAACAAAAATGTGTCCATTTCATGCCCCAGGTCAGTGGCAGGATGTACCTCACGGACCAGCCTGTGGCCCAACACACTGGGGATGGGCTGTTCTTCCTCAGAGGAAAAGGGCCCTTCTGAAACCAAGGCCATTCTGATCGCAGAAGAGTGGATACTTATTATACTCATTCAACACGTCCATTCATTGTTATTCATTCATTCACGAGTTATTCATTCACGGAGCGCCTGTGACTAGCCAGGCGCTGTCCCGAGCTCCAGGAATACAGCAGTGAGCAGAACGAGGATTCCCCACCTTGCAGAGATCAGAGTGGGCGGGGGGGGGGGGGGGGACGGCAGTGAACAAACGCACACATCAGTGTCAGCAAATGGGAAGTGGGGTGAAGGAAAAGCAGGGGCAGGGCAGGGACAGAGACCACGGCTTGTGCTGGGCGGTCAGGGAATGTTCCGGGCATCTACTGCTTGCAGGACAAACCACCTCCAAACGAAGAGCTTCAAACAATAATCTTTGTCTTACCTCCCAAGATTCCGTGGACTGACCGGGCCCAGCTGGGTGGTTCCTCTGTTCCCCACGGATTTTCGCTGAGGCTGTAGTCTTCTGAGGCCTCCCAGAGCCCGAACGTCCAAGACGAGTCACTCACACGTCTGGTGAGTGAGGGACGGGAGAAGGCTGGGCCCCGCTGGGACATCAGCATAACCGGGGCCCTGTCTGCAGGCAGTCTCCGGGCCTTTCCCCGCCGGGGTGGCCTGTCCAGATAGCCCTTCCACCTGGCCTTGCCAGCAGGGTAGCCAGACTTCTCCCACGGCGACCCAGGGCTCCCCAGATTCAAAAGCAGCGGCCAGGCCATCTCAAGGCTCAGGCCCAGAGTAGGCACGGCCTCCCTTCTGACACATTCTGTGGGTTAAAGTGGGTCCCAGGGCTGACATAGATTCAGTGTGTGTGTGCCGGGGACTGCACCGGGCGGTGGGCACTGGGAGGCAGGGCTCGCTGCCCGTGGGACACGGCAGCAGACACCAGAACAGAGTGGACGCGTGAGACCTGCAGCGACCGGCGGGCACGCAAAGGCCCTGAGCCGGGAGCATGCTTGGGGTGTGTGAGGAGAGTAGAGTCCACCGTGGCATGAGCCGGGCAGTGAACCATGGGGCCCATAGGCAGCTAGAGGCCACACCACCTCAGCGGCGCAGGCCCTACCAAGGGACTTGGGAGCTAGCCGTTAGTGTGATGGGAAGCATGCCATGTGCCATCGTCCACGGTGGTCACCTGATCCCAACACTGCTGGGGTCCTGACGGGGGGTCAAGGCCTCCCCCCAGGATCACGCTATTTAACTGCGGTCCCCTCCCCTCGCTCTCTCCCTGCGCCTTCTCTGCCCGATGATTCCTCCACACCACTCAGCACCAACTACATACGTGACATTGACTCATTTCTCTTAGCTACTGTCCACCTTTTCCCTCTAGCACGGACACTCGAAACACGCTGGGGTTTTGTCCGTTCCATCTGCAGGCCCGCCGCTAGTATTTGCTGTAGGAATAATCGGGTGGGTCTAGCGCATGGCTCCTGTGGGGACCGTGTGCCTGGTAAATACTGAACAACTGAATTAATTTGGCAACCAACTAACTTTTATAGTTGGACTGCGCTTATCTAGAAGTTACCTTCCAGTCAGCAATTATCCAGGGGAAATGAAGAAGAAAGGAAAAAAGCCTTCAAAGCAGCCTCAATAGCGACTAAAGGTCACAGGACAGCCCCTTGTTTTACGATTCTAGTGAGCTCAATAAGCCGGTTATCGAGCAATTGTGGCCTGGAAGGATCTGGATTAAAGAGGGAGGGCCTCTGCTAGGACAAGAAGGAAAGCGACACCTGCCAGCGAGGGGAGGCAGAAAACTCCAAATGCACCCAGAAGGTGCAGAGCTGAGCAGTCCCAATGGGGGCCCATGGGCCACGGAAGCCATGTCCACAAGTGGTCTGATGACAGGCCACATGTAGAATGACGACTAAGTCCCTTCCAAAAGGTCAGACTGTGCTCACTGTGCTCTGTTTAAGATAAGGAGCTACCCCTATCTGAGGAAGATTTTCACTCAAAGCACCTGCACCACCTCTCACCACATGCCCCCCTTTCCTAGG
This sequence comes from Phoca vitulina, assembly GCF_004348235.1. Lineage (NCBI taxonomy): Eukaryota > Metazoa > Chordata > Mammalia > Carnivora > Phocidae > Phoca > Phoca vitulina. The sequence goes on from NW_022589725.1 coordinate 29,664,908, forward strand.
CAACTCCTTCTTATTCTCCATGTGGGAGTTCTTCTTCACGCCCCAACTTCTGTACTGGCCTGCCCAGGGCTCTTCTCACGGCCACGGAGGACGGTGGCCAGCCTCCTGGATTCATCTTTATTCATCATTCTCTGGTCAAGAAACACTCACATTCCACCTCCACCCCAGACGCCCCACCACCTACTCACCTTGTCCTCCTGCTCATGAGACCCTTTGACGTCTCTGATTCCTCCCTGACCAGTGATGTGCAGACACTCCATCTCAGAAAATGGCGCCATAATGCTTCCAGATGCTCAGGCCAAAAACTTTAAAGACGTCCCTGACTCCTCACTTTCTTCTCATAACTAGAGGGCCATGTCATTCGTTACATAAACTAGAGCTGTCCCAGACAAACCAGGATGTGTGGTCTGGCCATGAACCCACATCCAATTCATCAGCAAACCCAGTTGGCTCTACTTTTAAGTACATAGCTAGCCTCCGGCCATTCTCCACACCTCCTGCACTATCGCCCTGGCCCAAGCATTCACCCTGTCTTGCCTTGGTTTTTGCAGTGGCTTCCTAACTGGTCTTCCCACTTCCACCCGTGCCTCCCACCTCCAAATCTGTTCTCACAGCAGCCACAGCAAGCCCATTAAAACCTAAGTGAGATCACGTTACTCCTCTGCTCAAAATTCTCAATGGTTTCCCAATTCATTCAGAGGCAAAGCCTCGGTCTTTACCAGAGCTTTGCCTTTGCTGTTCCCTCTGCCTGGAACGCCCCGCCAGGTAACCACAGCGCATGCTCCCTCGCTTCTTCCGGTCACAGGTCCCTGCTCCCTACAGAAAACGCCAACAATCTCCACCAACATCACCTATGCAGCCCCACCCCAGCCCTCCTTGCGTGATGCGACAGACTGCATTTTCTAACAATGGCCATAGCAATCCATACGGTCCCACAAGCTCTTCTAGAACCACTCCTCGCATCAAAAGGGAGTCTTATCCCCCCCTTCTTTGATGTGGACCCGCCTTAGGAACTCACTTCTAACAGACAAAATGTGACAAAGGGACACTGCAGGGCTCCGGAGGTGGGCTCTTCCGAGGAGACACAGCCTCCTCCTGACTCTGTCTCTCAGGACCTTCTCCCTGGGAACCCACCACTCCAGAGGAAGCCCAAACTAGCCCACCCAGAGAGACCAGAAGGCGAGGAACCAAGGCCCCAGCCAACAGCCACCATTAACCACCAGCTGCTTGAGTGAATAAGCCTTCAGGGGGTTCGCAGGCCCCGGGCTTCAAGCCTTCCAGCTCAGGCCCTGGACATCAGAGAGCAGAGAAAAGCCAGCCCCTCGCCCTGTTCTGTGCCCTGTTCAAAGCCCCGACCCACAGAACTCCTAAGTTTTGGCACTGTTGGTTACACAGCCATAGTAACTGAAAAATAAACTTGATTTTTCTATCAGCTAACACCATATACATTTACTTGCTTATTTCTTGTGTCTCCCCGAAAGAGAATGGGGACTCCTGGAGGGCAGGTACTTGTGTCTATTTTTCCCGAGTCTCAGTATCTAGAAAAGTACTTGGCACGCAGTGGGCACTTGGTAAATACTTGTTGAACAAACGAGTCTTTGCTAATTAAAGACAACTGCTCCGTACTATAATTGCAACACCTTCTGCTGAGGCACGCGACCTTTTCCTGAAGAAAGCGTTCTCTGGTGTGTTTTGGACAAGCTCCCTGTTAAAAAAATATCTCTTGTCAGCCATCTGGAAAATGATAAAGTTGGATCTATACCTCCCACTATACGCCAGGAAACAGTCCAAACGGATCAAAGATTTATACGTGATAAAACAAAACCATTAAAATCCTAGAAAAAGGCACGACAGGATTCCGATATAACCCTGGAGTGGGAAGGCCTTTCTAACGACGACTCAATCTCTCGCAGCCATAAAAGAAAAAGACGGATCGATTCAAACTGCATAAAAATCACAAAACTTCTGTTTGGCCGAGGAAAAGCAGCATGAGCAAAATCGAAAGATAAATGACAATCTGGGAGGAAAGCCAGCCGCTTCCATCACAGAGCTAAACTTCCTGATATATTTAAACAAACAAACAAACTCCTAGAAGTTGGGCAGGAAAAGAGGCCAACAACTCAGTGGAAACATGGCCATTCAAGGCAATTCGCAGAAAGGGCCCTTAATCGCCTGAAAAAATGCTCCACATCTTTCTCTCACACATAATGAGAGAAATGTAAAGTAAAACTACACTGAGAAACCATTTCTCGCCTATCAGATTGGCCCAAATCCCAAGCCGCAGCGAATGATGTTGGCAGGGTGGCGAGGAGAGGGCTTCTCCCCTGTGTGGCTGGTGGGACGGTGAACTGGCCGTATCCATCGATGTTACGGTTGGCTATACCCTTAGCCTGAACAATGACATTTCTGGGAATTTATCCCACAGATCGGTTTGCACGTATGTGAAATAACGTATATATGAAATCACTCACCTAGCATTCTTCAGAGTAGACAAACACGGGAAACAGCATAAACGTCCATCAGTAGAAGATGGATAACCTACATTATGGTACATGCATATCACACAATACTAGAGAGCTGTAAAGAAGAATGAGAACTTTGTTGTCCGATTATAGAAAGAGCTAACAGATGCATTATAAAAAGGAAAATGCAAGGTTCCAAACAGTATGCATGATGCTATCTGCTAATTTAAAAAAACCTGGAGAACAATAATTCTATTCCTGTTTGCTTATATATGAGTAAAGAGACTCAAGAAAGTTACACAAGGGGCGCCTGGGTGGCTCAGTGGGAAGAGCATGAGACTCTTGATCTGGGGATCATGAGTTCAAGCCCCATGTTGGGTGTAGAGATTACTTAAATAAATAAATAAAAACTTAAAAAAAAAAAGAAAGTTACACAAGAAGCTAACAGTGGTTGACTATGATGGTAGAGAAGCTTGGCAGATGAGGAACAGATTTGGAGGGAAGACTGTTCTCAGCATGCATTTTAATTTTTTTTTATTTCTCCCCAAAACACGACATAATTTGCAGTGAGCGATTCACTCCTTTAGCTCCAAAAGAGGTCCCTTATCAAAAAGTAAATAATCCATGGAGAAACAGCCAGAGCTTACAGACCTCAAGCTTTTCCACCCCTAATAGTCCATTCCTGTGATTAAGCCCCCAGCTGCTTAGAACACTGGCACCTAAACAGCCCAGTGGCCATGTCCTTTTCCCCTCCCCACCAGGGATAACCCAAAGCCAATGACTAGTTCCCCGGCCTCAAAGAGGGCCAGCGTCTATAGTGCCATTCACCCTCCAGAGTCCCCCTGAGATCAACCTGAGGCTAGACTCCAGCTGAGCCCACATCTTTGCCTGGTTTCTTCCTGTTGTAACTTGTTTCCGTCTCCTCCTTACTGGTTTCTCCTGAGAGCCTCTCTCAAGAAATCACTTAGCGGGGCACCTAGGTGGCTCAGTCGTTAAGCATCTGCCTTCGGCTCAGGTCATGATCCCAGGGTCCTGGGATCGAGCCCCGCATCGGGCTCCCTGCTCAGCGGAAAGCCTGCTTCTCCCCCTCCCACTCCCCCTGCTTGTGCCTTCTCTCTCTTGCTGTGTCTCTCTCTGTCAAATAAATAAATAAAATCTTAAAAAAAAAAAAAAAGAAAGAAAGAAATCACTTAGCCCAGAATCCCTGTCTCAGGCTCTGCTTCTAGAAACTCAACTTAAGACATCAACCAAATAAACCACCTGAACTGATAACAGATCCCTTTCTCCAAAATGCACCACCAGTAGGCACTTCTGACCAGCACATGCGTGAGTTTCCACACTGTGCGGACCTCATACCAACCAAAAGCGAAGATACTGCTGGCCGGACTTTGTACAAGTTCGTACATGGTTTCCAAAGAGGGCTAGAAAATATTGACAATAACTCGTGCATGCATTTCTATGCCCACCACCCATGGACCTAAGGTCCCGAGGCCCCCAGCCTGAGAACTAGTTCCCCCGAAATCATGATCCCAGACACTTTAGCTGGATTTCCTGACAATTGGCTGAGAGCAGGACAGGCAAACAGGGTTGGGAGGAGGCCAAAGGCTAGGGCAAATGTCAGGGGGCTTTGCCTGCTGTAGCAGAGACCTCGAGACGTCCACCACAATCCATTCCCTGGTCCTGGCATACAAGAGTGTTATGGCCGAGGAGGCTGCATTTTCCTGCCCCTCTGGTAATATGGCAAAATCCTCACCCTGGAATGGGAGTGGAAGGGCTATGTGCTGTGTCCGGGCCAGCAGCTTCAGAGAGTGCGTGTGACCCCTCCGCACCTGTACCAGACCTGTACCACACCCCGCACCTCCCGGCTGAGCTCTCAGCATCGGCTCCGTGCTGACGCCTGCTTACAGCCAACCCCCGTTAACTCTGCCTAAGACCTTTTGCTGGCACAGGGAAGCATGCTTGGCCAGAGCAAGCTGGAAGAGCCCAGAAATGAACGCCCCCAATGCCAGCACCCTCAACTAAATCTCCAGGGATGGGGAGTTAGTGGACAAATGGTTTCCTATGCTCTCAAGTAGGGTAACACTGAGGCACGTCTATACCGTTTCCCGGAAATCCCCACTAGGATCAAGCTCCGGTTGCCACAGTAGTAACTTCCTTCATTATATTCCCTTTATTGGCTGTCTGCTCTCTCCTATCACACTTCCCCACTCCCACTACAGATGCTTCCTGGGATCGCCTCCTAAGCAGTTGACTTGAACTTGACCCCTAGCCTCAGAACCTGCAGAGAAACCCAAAGCAAGGCAATTCTCCCACCAGCCAAAACCCACTGAGACCCATTTCAACCATGCATATGTTAGAAGTGTCCTAGGGCATGGCAGAGCGACAAAGGAAAGAAGTCCAGGTCTCTGGGGGGCCTGAGTGGCTCAGTCGGTTGAGCCTCTGACTCTTAATTTCGGCTTGGGTTGTGATTTCAGGGTCATGGGATCAAGCCCCACATTGGGCTCTGCACTCAATGTGGAGCCCATTTGAGATTCTCTCCTTCTCCCTCTGCCCCACCCCCCACCGCTTGCTCTCATTCTTTCTCTAAAATAAGTAAATAAATAAATCTTATTTTTAAAGATTTTATTTATTTATTTGAGAGAGAGTGCAAATACAAGCAGGGAGGGGCAGAGGGAGAGGGAGAAACAGACTCACTGCTGAGCAGGGAGCCCGATATGGGACTCGATCCCAGGACTCTGGGATCATGACCTGAGCCGAAGGCAGATGCTTAACCAACGAAGCTGTCCAGGTGCCCCAATAAATAAATCTTTAAAAAAAAAGTCCAGGTCTCTGACTGCTGGCATGAGGAGAGCCACCACCAACCCCGAACTGCTAGGTGAGAAATAATCTTCTCTCTTCTTTAAGCCCCAGAATTTGTAGGGAATCTTTGTTACAACAGCTATGCCCTGTCCTAGCTAGGAGACCTGCCAAACATCCATTTCCTCTCTGGTCACGGCACCCGCTTTTCTGCTGGGGAACCACTTTCCTACTCCCAAGCCAGTGGTGTAGCTGGCCCGCTCATACCACCCTGACTTCAGGAGAGGCAGGAGCATGGCTCAGGCCCGGGACAACGACGCCCCCTATCTCCCACAGCACAGTGACAGTCTCAGGGTGAAACCAAGAGCCAAATCGAGCCACTTAGAGACAAGAAGCATCAGCCCAAGATCTTTGGCTGAAAGATAAACCCTTCTTCTGCTGAGCTGCTGTACTATGGGACAGGAGTCCAGAGCAATGGTTGGCCATGAGATCCCCACTTGAACCTGCCTGAGATAGAAGTCACCTTCAGGAAAACCAGATACAAGACAGAAAGATGAGTGATGACATGATTTAAGCACCTAGATCCAGCCATCCCTGGAGCCGGAACAACCCTAGATTTGTCAGCCAATACATTCTCTTTTCTGTTAAAGTCATTTTACTTTATTCTTTTCTTTTATTTTTTTTTTAAGATTTTTTTATTAATGTGACAGAGAGATAGAGAGAGAGCACAAGTAGGCAGAGGGAGAGGGAGAAGCAGGCTTTCTGCTGAGCAGGGAGCCCGATGCGGGGCTTGATCCCAGGACCCCGGGATCATGACCTGAGCCGAAGGCAGATGCTTAACGACTGAGCCACCCAGGTGCCCCACTTTTTTTTTTTTTTAAAAGATTTTATTTATTGATTTGAGAGAGTAAGTGAGAGAGAGAGAGCACAGGAGCGGGGGCAGAGGGAGAGGGGCAAGCAGACTCCCCTGCTGAGCAGGGAGCCCAATGCGGGGCTCGATCCCAGGACCCTGGGATCATGACCTGAGCCGAAGGCAGATGCCTAACGACTGAGCCACCCAGACGCCCCAAAAGATTTTATTTTTAAGTAATCTCTACACCCGATGTGGGCCTCGAACTCACAACCCTGAGATCAAGAGTTGCATGCTCCACCAACTGAGCCAGCCAGGCACTCCTGGGAAAGTCATTTAATTTAATTAATTTATTTGTTATTTTTTAAAAAATATTTTATTTAGGGGCGCATGGGTGGCTCAGTCGTTAAGTGTCTGCCTTCGGCTCAGGTCATGATCCCGGAGTCCTGGGATCAAGCCCCGCATCGGGCTCCCTGCTCGGCGGGAAGCCTGCTTCTCCCTCTCTCACTCCCCCTGCTTGTGTTCCCTCTCTCACTGTGTCTCTCTCTGTCAAATAAATAAAATCTTTAAAAAACAAATTTATTTATTTATTTACTTGAAAGAGAAAGTGAGACCAAGAGAGAGAGGCCAAGCGGGCAGAGGGAGGGGCAGAGGGAGAGGAACAAGCAGACTCCCCACTGAGCAGGGAGCCTAACGTGGGGTTCGATCCCAGGACCCTGGGATCATGACCTGAGCCAAAGGCAGACACTTAACCAACTGAGACACCCAGGCACCCCTGATAAAGTCATTTTAAACTGAGTTTCTGTCACTTGCAACCAAAAGAGTTCTGTTTAATAAAAATCTGTGCCAGGGCCACCTGGCTGGCTCAATCAGTGGCGCATAGGGCTCTTGATCTCAGGGTCATGAGGTGAAGCCCATGTTGGGCATAGAGCTTACTTTAAAAAAGAAAAAAAAATTTTTTAATCAATAACTAAAAATCCATCCCTAAAGAGAACATCATGTCAGCTAGTTCACAATTCCCTGTGCAAACCAGACCACAGGCCAGCTGCCCCAGCTAGTCATTTAGATCGTCCCTTAGAGGAATACTCATTTTTGTTGTCAAAATTACCCAGATCACTGTGGAGAGCAAATCATGCTTTCTAGACACTCTCCCCTGTATCAAGTGCTAGGAGACGATAGGATGTCAGCAATTGGCCCCCTGCAGCCAGGGCCGAGGCCTTGGCACTGGCTGTCCCAGGAGGCTGCACCATGTGGCCTTCACAACATCCCACTCTGCTGCTCCGGGTCCCAAGTGCATTCCCAGCCACCGCGGATGTTTATACGTGGCCACGTAGACCAAGCTCCTGGACCTTCACGCGAGGCAGAGCCCCTAGGACCACGGTGACCCTTCAGGATGGCTCTGGGGTACGGAGTGTTGCCATTCAGAGAAACCAAAGGCGTGAGGATCTCCCAAAGCCTGCCCTCGTCTCATGCCTGCCTCTTGCATAGTCCTAATTGAACCAGGGGTGGGGGAGGTGGGAGGATGTTCTTTCCTTTCTTAAGGGTGGGGAGGGGGAAAGGGGGATTTTGACCAGAGTTAGGATTCCTGGCCCTTTCCTCCCGCCACCAGTCGATGGCCCCTGCGGCTGCCTCATCTGCGCCTGGGCACCAGGATGCTGACCCCCTTGGGAGTGCTCTGAGGATTGTTCCAGAGAACGCTGTGCAGCCAGGGGTGCCAAGCTGGGTGCCCCCACATCATAGGGGCTCCACAGAAGGTTTATTTCCTCCATTAAGAAAGAGGAGTGGTGGGGCGCCTGGGTGGCTCAGTCGTTAAGCATCTGCCTTCGGCTCAGGGTCCCGGGATCAAGCCCCGCATTGGGCTCCCTGCTCGGCAGGAAGCCTGCTTCTCCCTCTCTCACTCCCCCCCGCTTGTGTTCCTGCTCTCGCTATCTCTCTCTCTCTGTCAAATAAATAAATAAAATCTTAAAAAGAAAGAAAAGAAAGAGGAGTGGACTTGCAAGAGAAATGTTCACTTGCCATGCCACTGAAATTGTCCAGATCTTGGCATAATGCCTGGCCCACAGTGTGGGAAAGGAGGACATTGGAAGGTGGGGGGTGGGGGGAGAGAAGCAGGGAGAGAGGTGGAGGGAGGAGGGAGAGGAAAGGAGAGGAAGAGGCGGGAGGAGGGAGGAAGTACGAAAATGGCACCATCACCCAAATGTTCCCCAGACCAAGAAGCGGCTTGGTCCTGACGCAAGATTTTCTTCCTCTTCCAGGGTGGAAATGAGGCTGGGGCCCTGGGCACCGGGGGAAGGCAGCCGAAGGACCGCAGGGTAGAGTAGGTCAGCACTCTCGTCTGTTCAGGCAGCTCCCCAGACTAGGGAAAATCTCTCTCTCAGCCACCATGGTTCCGAGCGTTCGGGCCCTTCCTGCTACCCCTCCAGTCACCGAAGGACCCTGGAAACCACCTGGCCACCCCTCTCATCCCCAGAGGCTCCTGCCTCTCCTTCGCCCGATCTCCGTCTCAGGTCTGCTTTATTGTGAACCGCCTGGGCCTCTGGGGCAGGCCTCCCAGGTGAGGAGATGCGGGTGGCCAAAGGTCACAAAGCTCAGCAGTCACATGCCCCGGAGGAGACTGCTGTCCCTCCCACAAGGGCACAGCGTGCACCAGGCCAGCCAGCATTCCTCCCGGGCCCAAGTTCGCAGCTTCTCCGCCAGGGCCAGACTCAAGGGAGGGGCAAGTGCCTGCAGCCAGCAAGTCCCTGCCCCAGAAAGCCAGAAGCATCTCCACAGTGACCCCAGGGACACAAAAAGTGATGAAAGCATCCATGAGTGACCTTCCCCGTCCACCCCAGGCATCTCTGCCCATCCGCCTTGGGGCACCTGTTCAGCTGCCCTCCTACCCAGTGCTCAAGATCTGCTTCCTCGAACCCACCCACCAATACAAAATTACCCACCCCAAAGAACCTGAAGTCGAATGTCACACATTAGGCCCTAAACAGGGAGCTAGAACTCAATGCTCTGTTTTGTTTTTATGAGGAAATTTCCACAAGAACATTTCATTTATTAAAATAATTCCTGTAAACTCTTTCGGAATAATAAAATTCATTTTCCTTGCTTGAGTAGCATGGCAAGTGGTTTATTTCAAGGCACCATAAAATGAGTCTCTCTAAGAACACCTCTGCCTCCACATGTGAAAATCCTAAAAGAAATAAAGAAAGGAAGAAAGAAAGAAAGAAAGAAAAAAAAAAAAAAAAAACACCTCGTGGCGATCATGACCATCCACAAACTTTTGTTAATTTCGACTGTTCAACAGGATGTGGGTTACGGAGGGGTGGGGGGCGCCAGACACCACTATTATCATCAACAACCCTTAGAACAGATCCCCTTGCTCAGGCCCCAGAAGGGCAGAGGGATGAACTGAACCCAAGTGGGGCGGGGGACCTTCAAAACCCCAAATCCCCGTAAACGCGGCGGCTCAGGCTGCCTCCGCCCCCCTCACTTCTCCTCCTCCTCACTCAGGTTGGCATTCCCCTGGCGCGTGGACATCAGCTTGGTTTGCAAAAGAGCCGCTAGTTTTTTGGATGTCTTTTTGAGAAAGGCGCTGCCCGGGTGGGCACTGTTCACGTGCAGGTACAGGTCCTCCTGGGTGGGACCCGTGTAGCCACAATCCTCGCAGACGTAGAGCTTGTCCCGGCGTTGCTTGTAGGCGTACTGCTGCTGCACCCCGTGGATCTTCTTCAGGTGGGACTCCAAGGAGCAGCGCTGGGTGAAGGCTTTGTTGCAGATGTCACATTTATAGGGGCGAATGCCTGTAAGGTCGATGGGCAGACACATCACCAGTGGGTCACAGCCAAGCCAGAGCCTCCGAACCACGAAGCCATTTAAAAACATGATGCACAAAAACGAAAACAAAAACCATGATGCACAACCCAATAGCAAAAAACCAAACCGCCTGGTTCAAAACTGGGCAGAGGAACTGAATAGACCTTTTTCCAAAGGAGGCATGCAAAGAGCCAACAGGTACATGACGGTGCTCCACACCGTTGATGGTCAGGAGAATATGAATCACCTCCCACCTGTTAGAATGATTACCATCAAAGACAAGAGATAGCAAGGGTCCTTGAGGATGTGGAGAAAAGGGAACCCTCGTGCACTGTTGGTGGAAATGTAAACTGACACAGCCGTTATGGAAACCAGTATGGAGGCTTCCCAAAAATCAAAAATAGCACTATCACGTGATCCAGAAATCCCACATCTAGGATATATATTCAAAGGAAATGAAAAGAGGATCTGAAAGGCACATCGGCACACCCGTGTTCACTGCAGCATTATTCACAACAGCCAAAAACATGCAAATAACCTAAGTGTCCACCAACGAATGAATGGATAAAAAAGATGTGGTATATTTATACAATGGAATATTATTCAGCCATGAGAAAGAAGGAAACCCTGCTATTTGCAACATCATGGATGAACGGTGAGGGCATTATGTGAAATAAACCAGACGGAGAAAGACAAATGCTGCGGGGTACCACTTATGTGTGGAAAAGTCAAACCCATAGGAACAGAGTGGATAAACAGTTGCCAGGAGCTGAGGGGTAGAAAAAATAGGGAGAGAAAAAAAATCAGCCTGACCAGGTATTCAACATGAGAAAAATGATTAAGGCAGGAGACAAAGTATGTCTACAAGGGTTCGAAGCAAACTTAGCAAAGAAACACCACCTGGCTTTGGGAGGAAGAGTTTTGGCTTTCCCACTTGTATGCCTTACTGTTTTGATTTTATAGTGGGCAGAGTAAACCTTGTTTTTATTTTAGTTGTGGTTTTCCTGGGAACAGACCCCGTGACAAAGATCCCAGCAGCGCCTGTCGGTGAGTGAAGAGGTGGGGCAGCGAGAGGAAGGAGCCCTACAAGGTGGGGACAGCAAGGCGGTCACTGCTGTGGGCGACCAGAGTCCACTTCCACCGGACAAGGTAGAACACTTACCTCTGAGCCATCCTGCCCCTCACGGCTAGGGTCTTCCCCCCACCCCCGCCCCACTCCAGCAGCCTGTCAGGGGCTGTCCCTGGGGGATGCCGATTCTCCTTCCCTGTCTTGTGCCAGCAAGAACACTCTCAGGCAGAGTTGCAGGTGTGGGCAGCTGCAACGTGGATGGGTGTGCCCAGAAATGGCAGGAGCCAGGGGTGTGGGCGGGACATGGGTGGCATCTGCTACGGTTATGAAAGCGTTTCCAAACTAGATCTCATGCTGGCCTTAGCAATGGGCTAATACCAGTGGGGCTTGTCTTCTAGATGGAGAGTTCCCATGTGCCATCTCCACCAGGGAGCTCAGCCTCATGAAAGCACAGACCTCCCTATTTCCACTAAGAGCACTCATCCTGACTGTGAGGGCAGAAAGTCACATGGACTGATGTAAGTCAGACCTAACGTAGGCTCGAAAGGGCGAGTATTGTGCTGGGGTACGGGGAACAGATAGGGGGCGGCCCCCACAGTCAGACCATCTTAGAGCCCAGAGGCCAGCTGAGCCATCCCCTACGGGAATCCCCAAAGCCTGAGATGCAAAATTTAAGGGCATGCCAAAAACTCATCAGTCAAGTGAGATAATATTTCAAAAATCGAAGCACATTAAAAAAAATCCACAGGACCCAGTTATCAAAATCTTAAACAAGGACAAGACCCAACAGTGCCATCCTGGAGCTTGAGGCAAAAGGAAAGACGAGCACTCTATGTAGATGTTTTCATGTATTTTTTAAACGGTTATTCTTTTCCCCATAATGTGCTAGCTGTTGAAAAAAATATACTGAACAACTGAAAAGTAGCTGAATTAAAACTCACATTTTAAAATGTTTAAATATTTTTTTTTTACACAAAAATGGAATTTATGATGATTTTACTATCCTGGCTTTAATGGAAGCAAACTTATCCAAAGATATTTTCAAAATCTACTTTTTTAGCTTCAAAATAATCTGGAGGATTTCTCTATGTTGGTGCCTACAGCTCGGTTTCATTCCTTTTCACAGCACCATGGTGTTTTGTTGGACGGCTATACCCAAATGCCATCTTTCACAAGCCAGAGACAGACTGACTGCCTTGTACAACCAGGTCCTCACGCGTGCTCCTCGGGCCAACAGTCAAATTGCGTCCCCTGGGAGCTTGTAGGAAATGCAGTCCTAGCCCCTCCCACCCCACACCTGCCCCGACTGAATAAAATGTGGAGTTGTGGTCCTCAAACCCAGGGGGCTCATCAAAACACAGATTCCACGCCCCAGCCCTGGTGTTTCCCTTTCTGGGACAGGGCTGAGACTCCTGCGTTTCTAGCGTGTTCCCAGGTGATACGGAGGCTGCTTGTCCCAGGACCTCTTTGGGAGTCACCGGTCTAAGGCCTCGCCAAATGAGGTGTGACCAAAATGAACATTTGAATAGACCCATTACCAGCAAGGAGATTGAATCAGTAATCAAAAAACTCCCAACAAACAAAAGTCCAGGACCAGACGGCTTCACAGACAAATTCTACCAAATGAGGCATGAGGACGGCACTTTGGGGGTCTGAAAGCAGCTCTGGCCCCAGTATTTTCTCTTCCAGGTTAAATGTCCCCACTTCCTTAATGGTGGCTCATGGAGGGGGGCCGAGAGAGCCCCTCCTGTTCACGAAGTGCGCAGATGATACGGGAACTTGAAATGGAAAAAAATATTCCCCCCACCCCCATCCAACCACCTGAACAAACCAAATCGCTTCCATTTCTCATGCAGCCCACGTCCAGAAGCACACACGTGAAGCGTATCCTGTAACACTCAAGCAGAATGCAGGTCGATCTTATATTCCACACATCCTAGAAAACTGCCAGAAGTTAAGAAACTCCTTTACAATTCTCGGCATTGAGCACATAATAGGTGCTCAGTAAATAATTTTTAAATGAAGGGATGAATGAATGAACCCCTACTGGCCCGGAGAAAGAGATTTAAGAAACAAATTTAAGGAACAGGGCTGCTTTGGGTTTCATGCTCGAGCCCTAGAGGGCTCTGTATCTCTTCAGGCTTTCTGGGCCGCAACAGCAGCTGGCTCCCCCACCCTCTGCCAGAGCAAGCAACAAACCTGATTTCAAACCCACAGCTCATCACAATAGAAATTCACCCAGAGGGGTGCGTGGGTGGCTCACTCATTGAATGTCTGCCTTCGGCTCGGGTCATGATCCCAGGGTGGTGGGATCGAGCCCCGCATCGGGCTCCCTTCTCAGAGGGGAGTCTGTTTCTCCCTCTCCCTCTGCCTCTGCCTCTCCCCACCCTGCTTGTGGCACTCTCTCTCTCAAATAAATAAATAAAATCTTTTTTTTAAAAAAGAGAAATTCACCCAGAGACCAGTTACTCCTTTCAATAGTTATTGGAAGTAACCCGCTACTGTTTTACATCCAAATTGAACATGTGGGGAGAAGAGTGCACTTACCCCCAGCGAGCTCCTAGGCCCCCCAAGAAAGGAAGCTTCCAGTCCTGCTCTAGGAAGCCCTGCCCATCAGTGACCCAAAAAGGTGATCTGAAGTGGCTGCTGACCAGGGCTTTGCCAGATCCCTGGCCCCCCAGCAGAGGTGAGCATGCCAGGAGCGCATTTCCTTCTGCATCCAACAGGTCAGCCGAGCACCTTCCATGGACAGAGCACCCAACAAGGCCCGGACAAGCAAAGACTAGAGATTCCAGAGCCCTCCATCATCCAGACTATATAGAAAGAATGGGAATGACCACGGCGGGTGGGCTTTGCCCAGGGAGGGTGGGATGTGAGCCTAGCTTGGAGGACAGGAGACTCGCAGACACCAAGATGGATGGAAGACAGCAGACACCGAAAACTCCAGTTCGGGCAATTCTGACTTCTGCACACGCGCTTCACGTCCCTTCTCTGGCAATAGCACATTCATCCATCACTCACTGGTGCAAGCAGACACTGTCATGCAGCAGCCCCCCGGGTGACCCTTTCTGGGCTTGGGAACAAACCCCTGCCTCCTGGAATCCCCATCCCGCCATGAACTCAGGGGTGGGTGGGAGATGAAGGTGGCCAGAGAGGACCCCTGGGCAAAAGAGACTGATGCCAGGGCCTCCCCAACTTTGGGGACTCACCCACCTTAGCGCTCTGGAGCCAAGGCCAACCTTGTCCATGTCCGGAGGGGGATACTGGAACTGGAAAACACTACACCCTACCAGACATCATTAACCTACTGACACCACACAGCAAGAGTCCGAGGCCTCTAAAAACCCACACATCACACATCTGCTTCTCATCACGTGAGCCCATGATAGACGGCTGAACCCCTCCAAACCTCAGTTTCCTCACCCGTAAAATGGGGATAACACTCATACCCCCTTATTAGGCTGCTCTGGGGATTAATGGAGACACCACCTGCAAAGGGCCCAGCACGTATTCCGTACTCAGTGGATACAGCTCCGAAGAGTTTACAATCCAGCTTAACAGAACACGAATATGCTCTATTCCTCAACTGGCTGGTGGGCACATATGGAGTATTTGTCTTTCCATTGGCTCTAGATATGCACTTTTTGTATTTGCATGCACTTTGGGATGTATTGTTTATTTCACAGTGGGGAAAAAAAAGGGGATAATTGTTTTCAATGTGGTCAATAGGTGTCTGGTGGAGAGACCTCCTTCGCCGGCAACCCTTTTGAATGTTGTGCTTTATGGCCTCTGTGACCTCATCCAAAAAATACTGCATTGGGTTATGCAAAAGGATTTCTTCTCTTCAAATTTTCTATTCCTATTACCAAAATCAATCTTCATATCACACATCTCCAAAGAAAATTCTTCGCTACTGGTGCTTTCTGCTTGCTCTCCTTGCCGTAGCCACGAGCTGCACTACTGAACTTGATACAAACATGAACTTCAGCAAGAAGCTTTTTACAGGCCTCCTTGTGGGAGTGGGTATTTAGGGCAGCCTCCCTGGGAGGCAATGTGGCCATGCCCACCAAAGATCGCCATGTGTCTACCCTTTGGCCCCCTTTAGGGAAATTATCTACAGAAAGATTCACACAGGTAGACAAAGGATGTGTAAGAATATTCATGGTAGTCTGACATTTAAAAAAGGAAGGAAAGAAGGAAGGAAGGAAGGAAGGAAAGAAGGAAGGAAGAAAGGAAGGGAGGGAGGGAGGGAGAGGGAGGGAAGGAGGGAGGAAGGGGAAGGGAGGGAAAGAAAACTCTGAGAATGGAAATAAGTTCATCAGTTGGGACAAGGGGAAATCATGGTGCCACGAAATTTGTAATTGTCATAATCTCATATTAAAAAATGCTCTGACAACTATTAAAAAGAGGTATGTCTGCCCATGCAGATATGAAACGATGTCCGAGATATATATGACATGAGAAAAGCAATGTGTATTAACAACTTGTGGGGGGCGGAAATATTAAATGTTTGCTTTCAGGCGTGGAATTTTAGGGTTTGGCAGGGGGAGGAAGGCTTACTTTTTTTTTCTTTCACTTTTTCCCCTGTTCATATTATTTCTTTAGCTAAAAAGTAAGTCAAAATGAAATAGAGCAGTGACAGCCTGATGAGCGAAGGAGGTGATCCCACCAGACAGCCTTGAACTCCCTAGGGGTGGAGTTTACTTTCTTCTTTTTCTGCCATCTGCCCCAATCCAAACTTCTCCCAATCTGCATCCCCCCCCAGTCAATCCTTCCCTGTAGGCTCCACACAAAGACTCCATTGTTTCCTCTTCTTCAATCAAGATGGGATTTGTTTGCCTTCCAGTCCCTCTCAATGTGGCCCGATGGAAGATAAGGCCAGAGGGCGTCCCAACGGGTGGGGCAGATACCGAAGCTTGGGCCTGTGCCCCCTCCCCACTTCCCGGCGCTCGAAATCTGCTTTCCTCAGCTTCTTTCTCTGGAACTCAAGAAGCTTCCACAGGAATGCCAGGCGCCTTGACCAGACTCCTTTATTCCAGTGTCATAAAGTTATAACCAACATGGGTTACACCTCCTCGGCACAACCCCCTAAAGGCTGCACTGGGGACCCCACAGATGCGCATGCCCTTTTCGGCTGTTGACAGCGGCTTACACTTTCTTGTCTGCATTGGCTGGAGTCTCTGACTGAATAAGTAGCCATTTTCCAAACAAGAAAAGTAAGACTTTCAATAAATGCCGTACTTGTCTGAAGGGCCTGGCACATCTGGCCATACCAGCCAACAATGCCCAGGCCACACCTCACGTGCCGTGGCCTCGATGAATGTGGTTCTGCCTCTCCAACACGCGCCCAGGGCCCACTGGTGATGCCGGCTCCCGAGCAGTGAGGTGGGGCCCTTGGTGCTCAGTCCAGCACATGCAAATGCCGGGTATTACGTTTTATTCTAGAATATGGATCCCATCCTACCCCCCCAACCCTGAAAAGCGAATCATTTCTTTCCACGGATGGCCATTCTTAGGATGCATCCCAGCTAGTTCAACCTAAACATTTAAACAAATCCAAAAGAATCTTCTCTAAAAACAGGCCCGTGATGTCTTCCACAGGCAGTGAACTGAATATACATTCATTTCTTTTTTTTTTTTTTTTAGGATTTTATTTATTTATCTGAGCGAGAGAGAGAGAGAGCTCGGGCAGAGGGGGAGGGGCAGAGGTAGAAGCAGACTCCCACTGAGCAGGGAGCCCGATGGGGGGCTCGATCCCAGGACCCCGAGATCATGACCTGAGCTGAAGGCAGACGCTTAACCGACTGAGCCACCCAGGCGTCCCACGTTCGTTTCTTTAAAGCTCATGGCCCCCTCTCTCTATTTTGACAAGAATCTCCCACACTGGCCTCAGTGGTCCTGTCAACTCCACTTAAATAGAGAAGTTTCCTCTACTATGTGTGTAGTGGATGCTGCTGGTCCCTTTGCAGACCCCCTTTCTGAGCTAGTGCTTCATTCTGCATCTATCATGTGTGTGGGCCGCTAACAGCTCCCGGCTGTCCCCTTCTCCAAGGAATGGGCACTGGGCAATGAGTTTCCAGCCCAGGGAAGACGCAGCCCTCGGCTAATGTCTCACTGACACTGAAGTGTCCTCCATTTGCCTATAGTGCTGTCCACACCCAGAACCCCTGGGGGACCAGGCTGAGGCCACATCTCTGCTCACCCCCTGCCCTGCCCCGTCCTGCTCCCCACTCCCCTCCCTCCAGGTTTCCTCTGACCCCTCCCTTAAGAAATCTTTTTTTTTTAAGATTTTTTTTTTTTAATTTATTTATTTGACAGAGAGAGAGAGCACAGATAGGCAGAGCAGCAGGCAGAGGGAGAGGGAGAGGCAGGCTTCCCGCTGAGCAGGGAGCCCGATGCGGGGCTCGATCCCAGGACCCCCGGATCATGACCCGAGCCGAAGGCAGACGCTTAACCAACTGAGCCACCCAGGCGCCCCAAGAAATCATATTATAAGAATCACCATCTCAGAATCTGCTTCTAGGGAATCTGACCCAAGACAATCTGGATTGAAAATAGCCCCTTACTTGCTAATTTTCACAAAATGTTACTTTTTGTGCATCAGTTTCTGTCTTCCAACCTTGAAATCAGATGTCATTTGACTAATATCCCCCCTCCCCATCACACACACACACACACACACACACACTCTGAGTTACTTTTTTCTTGGTGAAGTCATCCAAAAAAAAAAAAATCTTAATCTTTTCTTTCATCCACTTGGATATTAAGGTAAGACATTTACAGACTCTGGTTTCCCTGGGCCTCTTTCAAGATGTCTCCTTGTGTTCTGAGTCTTTCCTTAGCTGCCCTGTCCCTCCTAGCACAGGACAGGAGGACATGCGAGGGAAGGAGAGATTAATCCTGGCTCTCTACGCCACTCTCTCTGCCCACCTCATCGATACGGTAGCTATAATTCTCAAAAGAAGGGTCCTGCGCTCCCAGGAAGTCTTTAAATTAGTCAAGACCGGTCCAATCAGACTCTAAGCAAACACAGCCTTCACTCAACTGCTGTCTACTGTATCTGTGTTCACACATCTTTGCTTCTGGTCTAAATACGTTTACTTGCAATCGTTAATAACATAAATCCAAACTTCATGTCTTAATCAAGACCCTAACTCGCAGAATTCTGGTAAGATCTTTTGGAATCAGGGAGGTTGTTTACAAGAACCTTGAAAATGTTTGAGAACCCCAAAGTTTTGCTCTTTTTACTGACTAACCGTTTTGTGCAGAGCTGGAGAGATGGCAGGGCGGGCCCCTCCCGGGCGGGTCCCTCCCACCAGGACGCCATGGCAGCCCCTCCTGCTGCGGGCGTGGCCGCATCCCCAGAGCCAGGAATCCTTTTCCCGTTGGCTACCGCCTAATTTGCCAGTAAGCCCTTTGCTCCTCCTTCTGGTCCCTTACTACCTGGAGGCACATCTCCAGCAGCAAATAAACCAGGGCAGGAAAAACAGGTTCAAGACATTTCCATAATTCTATTTGTTGATCACTCTAAGAGTCAAATTATGTTTGAAAATTTTTTAAATCATCACCTGTAGATTCGATTCGATCTTATAGTCAATGCTGTCCAACAAACATTAAAATGCAAGCCACTTTGTAATCTTAAAATGTCCAGTTGCCTCATTAAAATAAGTAAAGAGGGGCACGTGGGTGGCTCAGACGGTTAAGCGTCGGACTCTTTTTTTTTTTTTTAAAGATTTTATTTATTTATTTGACAGAGAGAGACACAGTGAGAGAGGGAACACAAGCAGTGGGAGTGAGAGAGGGAGAAGCAGGCTTCCTGCGGAGCATGGAGCCCGATGTGGGGCTCGATCCCAGGACCCTGGGACCATGACCTGAGCTGAAGGCAGACGCTTAACGACTGAGCCACCCAGGCGCCCCAAGTGTCTGACTCTTGATTTCGGTTCAGGTCATGATCTCAGGGTCGTGAGATCGAGCCGGCTGCGCGCTGGGTGTGGAACTTTCTTAAGATTCTCTCTCTCCCTCTCCCTCCGCCCCTCCCTCCCTACCCCACCCCAACCCCGCCCCTGCACATGCGCACTTTCTCTCTCTAAAAAACAAAAACAGGTGAAATTAATTTCAGTGATATATTTTGTTTAACCCAGTGTATTCAAAATATTACCATTCCAATGTGGAATCAACATTAAAAACCGAGATGTTTTACATTCTTATTTTGCATTAAATCAAAATCTGGTGTCGGTTTTACACTGAACACCACATCTCAATCGGACCAGCCACATGCTGGGGGCTCTGCGGCTACCCGTGGCCAGGGCCTGCTGTACCGGCCAGGACAGCTGCAGCTTTCCCCCTCCTAGATGCCTCCCCTTCATGGGGTAAACCGTGAGGGTCTTTAGGAAAGCACTAGGTGGAAGGCATTATGATTCACCAACTTCAGTAATTTCCAGCCCCTCTATGAGTCACTAGAAATGTCACCTTTGAGGAGTCAGAGATGGAGGAGCTCAGGAGTCTGAGATGCCGGCCATCTCCTTCCTTGCCCACTCTTGTGGGTATCTTGGCACCACTGAACACACACACTCAAGACTCCCATGCAACCTGCCCACCCCCAGGCTGCAGTGTGCAGTCTGTGCCAGGCCTGAGTGCCCCCTCACCTCACCTTCTTGCAGGGCAAGCAGGCTTCCAGAAACTGGAATGGGGCAGGCTGGTGAGGCCCCAGCCTCGGGGAGAAACCTGAGTGAGGAAGGCACTGGGAGGCAAAGGGGACGAGAAGGGGACTGACAAAATGGAAGACCACGAACTCTAGCACCAGCCGGTCTGGTTCCCGGCTCCACCACCTATGGTTATCTGACCTCCCTGAGCCTCGTCTCCTCATCCGTTACGTGGGGCTCGCTGACTCCTTCGGGTTGAGATAGCAGCCTAAGTGCTGAGGGCCTGGCATGGAGGAAAGTGACCACTCGTGGCTTGCTGCCATCTGAAGAAGCTGTGTCACCCTCTGCAGGGACTCCCAGCCTCTGCCAAGCCACCCCCCTCACTTGCTACCTCTTCTTGTCCCTAAGAGGACGCTGCCAACACCCTGCCCCCACCCCTGAGCCTTTCACTGGGTCACCTCAGTTCCAGCAAAGTCAGTGGCTTCCTGCATCTCTCTGCTTGAGGAGATTCCCCAGGAAACACCAGAGACCTGCAAGGAGCTGGGGGGAGGAGATGCCTAGGAAATGAGGGTCCCAGGATGGACCCCCATCAATGAGGGACAGGAATTACTGGATAAATACCCCAGCTTCCTCACCCCAGAGCAATTCTGCAGTGCATTCTACATGGTTCTTCAGAGGGTCCCCAGCGGGGTTGAGCCCCTGTTGCCCACAGTGATAACCTGCTCATTAGCTTGCTCTTATTGGCTGTCTTCCCCTCCCCATCTCCCCTCTGTAGCCCCTCACTGTGCTTCCTGAGATCATCTCTTCAAAAAACAGCTTACACCCAAATCCTTGGGTCAGGGTCTGCAACCTAAACCCATGGAGCCCCGCCAGCCCACCACTCCCTCAGCATTCTCCTTGCCCCAACCTAGGGTGCCAGCCTAACCACACAGAGATCAAACTTTTACTGATTCACTGGTGCTAGGGACTAAAAAAGAAGCCTTACAGCCAGACCCGGGAGAGTTCACACTACATGATTCCATTTCTATTACGCTCAAAACCAGGCACAGTAATTAATGCTGTTCCAAGTCACACAAGTGGTGCCTCTTGGAGGGAAGAGGATAGTGACACAGGGAGGAGCGGTGACTTCCGGGGGCTAGACGTACGGTAGCCCCCCTTATCTGTGGGTTTGCTTTCAGTGATTTCAGTTACCCATGGTCAACCACAGTCCAGAAGCAGATGATCCTCCTGCTGACCTAGCTTCGGAAGGTCAGTAGTAGCCTAATGCTACGTCATTCAGCTCGCTTCATCTCATCACGTAGGCATTTTATCATCTCCCATCATCGCAAGAAGGGTGAGTATAGTATGATAAGGTATTTTGAGAGAGAGAGAGACAACGTTCACTTAACTTCTATTACAGTATATCTCTGTAAGTGTTCTATTTTATTATCAGTTCTTGTTAATCTCTTACTGTTCCTACTATATAAATTAAACTTTATCAGGTATATATATATATGATATATAGGGTTTGGTACTACCTGTGGTTTCAGACATCCACTGAGGTCTTGGAATGTATCCCCATGAATAAGGGGGACTGCTGTATTCTGTTTTTTGATCTCAGTGCTAGTTACATGGGTGTGTTCACTTTGTAAAAATTCCTTAAACTCGTCAAACTCTACACTTATGATTTGTGTGCCCTTCTGGATGCATGCTACATTTAAATGAAAAATCCACTTGAGAAAAGGTATTTTAGAAGGAAAAAAGGAACTTCTAAGTATGCCAGTCCACTCTCTCAGATGGAGGACACTCTTCCCAGGCCGGGGAAACAGCTCCTGGCCAGCACTCTCAGAACACAACGGTGGGATAAGGGCTATACAAGAAATCTGAATACACAGGATCGGAGAAGGGCCCTGTGTGAGGACTGAAGAGCTGGGATCTCCATCCGGAGGGAGGAGTGGACACTGTCCTATTCCACCAAGATGCCAGAGGGAACCCCAAACTCTGAAAGGACTTGAGGATCAGGAGACAATCTATCGTAAATTCTATGAGGCTGTAGAGAGAATGGGTCATGAGTAGGATGGGGACGAATGGTTAGGATGGGATGGGTTTACCTGAGATGAAATGGGATAGGACGGGACAGGATGGGGATTTGAAGATGGGACCCAGATTGTAAGGAGCTTACATGAAGTCCATCAAGATGAGGAGTTTGGATTTCATCTCACCCACAGTTGGAGAATTTTCAGAAGGGAAATGGCATCCTTAGAATTATCCTCAAAAGATCCCTCTTCTGCAGTGTGGAACTGGGGGCCTCAGGGGGAGCCTAGAGGCCAGATGTGTCTAAATTAAAACAAATGACGCCTTAACCAGTCAGAAGGGCTGGAAGAGAGGCCAATGGGCACCCCTAGGATCCTCTGTGAATTGAGCTGGTAAGGACCCAGATCCATGCTTCATAGGTCTGGAAACTGAAGAAGGACCAAGGGGAGGAAGACACCTGCCAGCCTCACATAGGAGCCGAGCATTTCCTTCTCTTCGAGCTCTCAGGAGCTCATCCTGAGACTGGCTTACATCCCAACAAAGGAGCAAAAGACACCACCAGTGAGACCACAAGAATCCATTCCAGCAGTCAGCCAGATGATGGCTGAACTATGCCCCCGGGGCGCCTTGTGTCAGACTTCACAACTCTGAGGACACTTCCAGCCAGTGATGTGTCTCGAGGGGCCCTAGAACTTGGGCCATTACCACATCATACAGAGGCGAAAACAGTGTCAGCAAAGGGCCTTGCCTGGCCCAAGGTGACTCAGGGGGCTGGTGGCACACCCGGGAGGTGAGCCCAGATGCACTGGCCTCAGACGCCCCAACCTGCCGTCTTTCCAGAAATACCACACTGCTCCATGCTCCCGATGTGGTTCTCTGGTGGCCAAGGGGCAGGAGCTCCGTGGGCCAGAACCGCAAAAGCAAGCGCGAGGCCCACGCCCCCTCCCCTTCCTCACCTGTATGCGTGCGGACGTGCCTCTTCAGGTCGAAGGTGTCATTGAAGCCCTTGCCACAGAAGGTGCACAGGTGCCTCTTCACCTGGTTGTGGCACTTGAGGTGGCGGTTGAGCATGCGCTGCAGGCGGAAGGCCTTGCCGCACAGCTCACAGCTGTGGGCCGCGGGGTCGCTGCACGTGCCTGTGGTGAACTGGGACAGAGGGGGGTGTGTGTGAGGGCCCTGGGGCAGGCGGGCGCAGCCGGTGGGCTCAGCCCGGGGGGCACACCTCCCTGTGTGTCTCCAGGCTTGGCCAGGCTGGGGCTCCTGACCCCTACAACTTCCAAGCGGGTTTAGGAAGGAAATGGCTGGAAGCTCCTCCCCGCGTTCATTCCCCCCCTCCTTCCTCAGAACAGACTTCTGATTTCTGGGCACAATGGGCCCCAGCTGAACGTCTACAGCAAGTCACGGCGGCGGGACTAGTGGGCCAACGGCATATACCCCTTCTGTGGGGGAAGGGGGAGCCCTCTTCCTCCTTTGCTCCTTCCTGCTGGCCAGAACTCCAACAGCCACCCTGGACCATCGAGGGGAAGCCAGTGCTGAGGACGGGAGAGCAGAAAGAAAGGAGTCCAGGTCCCGATGAGGTACAGAGTCCCCGAAGACAGACACGGTCGATTCCTTCCTCCCTGTGCCTGCACGCTGCTCCATCCATCAGGAGATTGGAAACCCTTTCCTCTCCCCTGGGATCTGGGCAGGGCCTGTGTAAGTTCTAGGTCTTAAGACACTTTGCAGCTGGGGCGCCTGGGTGGCTCAGTCAGTTGAGCGTCCGACTCTTGATTTTGGCTCAGGGTCATGAGATCGAGACCCACTCATTGGGGCTCCGTGCTGAGCAAGCATGGAGCCTCCTTGGGATTCTCTCTCTCCCTCTCTCTCTACCCCTCCCCCCACCAACGTGTGCGCTCTCTAAAAAAACAAACAAACAAACAAACAAACAAAAACAAGAGGGAGAGAGACTATGCAGCTTCTACATGTTCCCTTTTGGAAGCCAGCTGCCATGTAAGACATCCAAGACCACCATGCCGCGAGGAAGCCCAAGCAGCCATGAGGAGGGCAAGGCCACTGGGAGAGGACCGAGGTGCCAGATAAAGCCTCACTGGGCCTCCCAGCCCAGCCCACCGCTGCCATCAGCTAAGTGACTCTGGCCAATGCCACCCAGGGTACAGCTACCTTGCTGGGCCATGCCCCAGCTCCTGACCCACCAAAGTATGAACTCCTAAAATGATCATTTCGGGAAGTGACTTGGTCAGGATCCCACAGCTTCATTCTCAGCAAAATAACCAAACCCCAGGCCCTGGGCTTCCAGTCCCATGGGCCCTCAACCATGTTTGCCGCCTCTAAGACAGAAACTTGAATCCATAATTAAATGGTGAAAAACACCAGAGCTGATATATTCATCAAAGTTTTCCTAGCTACCAAACCAAATCGAAGCTTGAGTCAATTGCTCTGCCATTTGTAAAAGGGCCTAATAACCTGATTTTCATACAAACATCATTAACAGGAAGAGTTGATCCTTGCCTGGCTCAACACCTCCATAGCCCCCAACACCCTTCCGCCTCCCCCCGCCCTCGGTATTGCCCTCCACTAAGTCCCAGCTCAAGCGCTCCCTCCCTCATGCAGCTTCTCCAATTACTGCAGCTTCTGCCCGAACTGTTTTCTGTAGCCCTAAGACCAGGGCCCTCAAGCCCCAGTGTGCGCACAAATCCCCCGGGGGTCTGATTCAGCAGGTGTGGTGGAGTCTAGATGCTGCATTTCTAGCCAGCTCCCAGGAGGTGCCACTGCGGCATGGACTGTACCGGACACATGAGGCTAGGGTATGGCCCTCACAGTTCAGTACGCTATTCCACTCGTTCCAGAGGGTTCCATCATGCACAGATGTCTCCTCAGTGTTCACCTCGTTTCCTCAAGTGAACGCCTTTGCAGAAGTCAGCAAGTGTTTGTGCACATTCCTGCCCCCCAACCCCCAAGCTCAGACTCAGGCCAGGGCACCAAGAGTGCTGATGGGCAGTGGCTCACAAGTGGCAAAATACAAAGAGACTTGGGGAAGGCACAAGACCCCAGAACACAGTTTTTCGGTCGGCCTCCTCGTCTGTTTGGAGCTTAATTTGTCTCAGCCGACATACGGAGTGCCCGGTCTGCAACAGGCCCTGTGCTCAGAGCTGGAGGCAGCACCGTCACCAGGATGGCTTGTCCCCAAGAAGCTGCCAGTCTAGTGGGGAAGCAGACCCATCAAAAGGCCACTGGTATCTGAGAAGCTCCGGGAGCAATGGACACCTCGGAGAGGCACCTACCCCAGACGGAGAGTATGAGGGAAGGTGCTTCCGAGGAAGTGAGCTCACTCCTCAGCCAGGCAAAGATGAGAGGAAGAGAAGGGCAACGGCAATGAATATTCCAGAAGAGGGCAATGGGCAACAGGGAGACTGCGTGTGGTTCCACATGGCTAGCCTGAACCCAAGAGAGCAGTTAATGAAAAAAGCTGGGGTAGCAGGGCAGGGCAGCGTCCTCCTTGGGGCTCTACCTTGGGGCCCTAAAGAAACTCAGTTCTATTCAAAAGGCAGAGGGGCCACTGGAAGGCACACAGGAGGATGGCCTCAGGAGTTGGGGTGTTGACCCAGTGGGTAGCCACCCTGGGCCTCCAACTGCTCAAAGCCCACCTCTGTGTCCTCCAAAGGGGTAGGGCCTGGTCCTCGTCCTGAGGGAGACCCAGCTGAGCCCAAGACTTTCTTATTTCTGTCACCAGGATGGGGCAGGTCTTTTCTCCTTGCCTGGAAGTCCCCATTCCGGGCATTGCAGCCCTTGAAGGGATGTAAAAAGACTAAATATGACCCGGGGTGCCTGGGTGGCTCAGGTCATGTTGCAGGGTCCTGGGATCAAGTCCCGAGTCGGGCTCCATACTCAGCGGGGAGCCTGCTTCTCCCTCTCCCTCTGCTCCTCCCCACTGCTGGTGCTCTCTCTCTCTCTCTCTCTCAAATAGATAAATAAAATCTTAAAGAAAAAGAAAAAGACAAATATGACCCAAGTCTTGGCAAACCGAATACCTGGAGTTTCTCAAGGCCGAGTCTACACAGGAGAAAGGTCACTGAGAGCTGGTGAATGCCTAATAAAACAGAACACAGACAACTGACCCATGTAGTTTGATTAAGAACATGCAAAAAGCTAGAACTCTTCCTGCAGAATGTTCTTAAGGACTTGCCAACTTAGAGTCCAAACCTGAACTCCTGTTTACTTTAAGCCTTTTGGTAAATTCCTATTTTTAAAATGCTCTGCATGTAATATGGATACCTTCTATTACAGTCCAGGATGAAAACCTCAAATCACTGGCATTATTTTGTTTGAAAAGAGTAAAATCTTGAAGGGTAGAGAGAAAGGAGGTTAGTGACAACTTAAGGGAGTACAGGGCCAATGGATCATCTGACCAAGATACAGAAAGCCTTTTAACACAGGGGAGAACATGAGAATGGGGGAGGAGACTGGGGACTAAGCAGTTTTCCTCTGGTTTTCTTGTAACAAAAATAGAAATTCTCCAAGTGTACGTCAACATAGGCAAATTTTCCATTTCTCTCCATCTTCATATACATCCCCATTCCACAGGATGGCAAACTGAGCCAGCACCAAGGGGCTCATTTAGGGAATCCATGAAGCACTGTTTGCCACCTCTCTCTATCTATGACCAACCCAGCACCCGGATATTAAGGAATTATATTTGAAGGCTTAAAAGGGCCTTGTTGAAAGATGTAAAGTTAATTAAATGGCAAAAGACCATGGCCGATGAAGCCAGCTTCTGCCAGACTATTTCAATCCTCAGAAAGGAAGGACTATTTGTAGGATAAATTCCTAAATGTGAAATTTATCCCAGAGTATATTTCACATGGCAGGTGCCCTGAAATTCTGTCTGCAATGGCAAAAGACCAGGAACCACCTATAAGTCCATCAATAGGGGCTTTAAAAAGATGGTAGAACCATATAATTAAAGCATCTAGAAAAAGGAAACAGTGTCAGCTGTGAGACACGTGATTCAGCCCAGTTAAGCCCCCAGAAGATGCCAGTCGGCTGCCATTTGACTGCGACCACGAGAGAAACCTCAGGCAAGAACGGCCCAGCTAAGCCCAGTCACTCCACAGAACTAGAATATAGAATAATAAATTAGGCTGCTAGGGGCGCCTGGGTGGCTCAGTGGGTTGGGTGTCTGCCTTCGGCTCAGGTCATGATCCCAGGACGTCCTGGGATTGAGCCCCTTGTCGGGCTCCCTGCTCAGCGGGGAGTCTGCTTCTCCCTCTCCCTCTTCCTCTGTCCCTTCCCCCCAACTCCGTGCTCGCATTGTGTGCTCTCTCTCTCGCTCAAGTAAATAAATAAAGTCTTGGGAAAAAAATAAATTAATAAATGAGGCTGCTAAATGTGGGGTTATCTGTGAAAGTGCAATAGGGAACTGGAACAGCAAGAGATGTATCACATTCTCTCCAGAGCACGAGGCCTGCCACATTTCCTAATGTTCTCTCCCAGGATGGGCTGCAGGATACAGACAACACATCTGATTCCTGGAATGACATCCCACGGGCCAGAGCACCAGCAATACCCTCCCCAGGTCACTGGGCCATCTTCACAATGTTTACAGAGGTTTATATCTAACACCTGACCTCCTAAAGTTCAAAATAAGGTTAACCAATCATACCTTGTTACTCCACTTTGAAGTAGTAGACCAAACTAGTTACATCTTGGCCTTCTTGGTTACAAAATGAACAGACAAGGAATGCTGAGGATCAAATAAAAACCTATACCTCCCATCACCCACTTGTGGGATGTCATTTAATATCCCTGCACCACCATTTCCCACGTGTTAAGTATGATAAAATGGCGGGACACCTGGCTGGCTCAGTCCGTACAGCATGTGACTCTTGATCTCAGGGTCGTGAGTTTGAGCCCCACACTGGGTGTAGAGATTACTTAAAAAAAAATGAGGGGCACCTGGGTGGCTCAGCCGGTTAAGCGTCTGCCTTCAGCTCAGGTCATGATCCCGGGGTCCTGGGATTGAGTCCCTTATTGGGCTCCCCGCTCAGTGGGGAGCTGCTTCCCTCTCTCCCTCTGCCTCTTTCTCGATCTTTCTATCTCAAATAAATAAATACAATCTTTAAAAAAAAATGATAAAATGGTATTAGATGAGCCATCTTCAGCAGTATGGAGATCTAAGGGCAGAGTCTTTTTTCCTTTTTCTTAAGTTCAAGCCCTGCTCCGCCACTTACAGTCTGTGGGGAGTAGGCAGGTTACTCCCCCTCTCTAAGCCTTAATTTCATCACCTGTAAAATGTGGACAGTATCTATATTTGCCTCTCAGGATTGTTAAGGAATTAAATAAGAAAAGCTAGTAAAAAGGACCTGGAGGAGGCGCCTGGGTGGCACAGTGAATCAAGCCATGAACTCGGTTTTGGCTTTCAGCTCCAGTCACGATCTCAGGGTCCTGAGGTCGCCCTGAGTCCGGCTCCATGCTCAGCGTGGAGTTTGCTTAAGACTCTCTCTGCCCCTCCTGATTGTGCTCTCTCTCTCTCTCTTTCTCTCTCAAATAAAATAAATAAATCTAAACAAACAAACAAACAAACAAAGGACCTGGAGGTCAGTAACTCGTAACTCATAGACCAGATCCAAAGTTCTGTGATCCTGAATAAAAGGTAATTGGTCAAAATCTCTTGTTTCTCTGTTGCCCTTTTGAATTTCTCTCTCTCTGATGGAAAAAAAAAGGGAACTAACCTTCAGTGTGAGCTGCCAACCCTCAGTCCTTCATCCACGACTCTGAAATCCAAACAGCTCTGAAAACCAACATTCTCACATATCTCCCTTTGGCAATACAAGTGGGCCCGAGCAGACACGGAGCTAGGCAGACTTCATCCCATTTGGTGTCAATATTCATGTGTTTTGATACGAAAATTACTAATGTGTTTAATTATAGGGTACTGCTCCAGACCTGCTGGGGGTGGTATATACACCATGCTACCTTCTGGAAAAGCTTAACAGTTTCACCCCGAATCCAAAATTAACACTTCGCAAAAGGCTTATTAATGAAATGGGGGAGCTACCATGGATGGTGGGAGGTGACATCAGTCTGGGGATTCATTCAGGGCAAGAAAGATGAAGAGAGACTGAGTGATTCTCCAACCCCATGGCTGGGGGGCGCTTTCTTGCTTGCTGTCCTGTTTTCTGCAGGATCTCGACTTTCATTTTAAAAAACACACAGGTTTCCCTCTAGTTCTTCTAAAAAACAGGTCTTTGCAGCAAAAACAAACCGATCATTGTAACAGGGCTGTTGAAAACTGCAGGAGTGTCTGGGGAGGTAGGGACTTTGGCTGGCCCTCTGACCAACTTCAAAGCTGGCTAAGGTCACTTACCTGTCAAACTTCTAAAGAAAAAAAAAAAAATCCTTTATTTTCTGTTGATGCTTCCCCCAGACAAGTTTATTAAATTATTAATGGCCCTATTTCCTGTGGCAGAGTACCGTGAAGGTGGTGGCCATTTGGATAAGATTTCCATTGACACATTTGCTATGCTTCAGCATTAAAACATGCTAAGCAAGGAGCACCTGGCTGACTTAGTAGGTAGAGCATGGGACTCTTGATCTTGAGGTCATGAGCTAGAGCCCCATATTGGTCATAGAGATTACTTAAAAAAACAAAAAAACAAACAACAACAACGACAAACAACCATGCTAAGCATATTGCCCGATTCCCTTGGGATAAAAAATTCCCTCCTGGTCCCTGTACCACTTCTTTAGGGTTCACAACTCCACTATATGGTAGAATGGAGAACCTTTTCAAATGCAGAGATAATGAAGAGAATACAACCTTATAATCCAGAAAAAAACTGAGGCTCCAAGAGAGCTAAACTGCCCTTGGTCACATGACTTGTAGGTGCCCACACTGAGATTTTGGATGTGGCCTGTTATCTGCGAAATTTGTGCCTACACTTCCCCTAGACAGGTCCATGGATCTGGGCATGATGTGGGGGAGAGAGAGGGGATGAATCCTATTGTTTGTCTCATATCATGGTAAGCAATAGCTTCATGTCAGACCGTCAACGCTAATGGCTGAAGTGTCAAAGACACCTCCCACAATGCAATACAACAAGCCTAAAAGGATCCTTGGGTTGGACTTTGCTACTAAAAACTGTGTCAAATTCAAGGAAACCCCTCTGGGCTTTCCCCTTCTTTCCTTGAAAATGAGGGGATTGGACCACACAAGCTTTAAAGGTCCCTGTAGTGAATCCTATGGATGGACACTCTTCTTAGCATCTCTTCCTACTTTTTTCTGGTGGGCCTTCCTGTGCTGCAGAGGCTAAAAAGCTACAAACTACATTTCCCAGACCCCCTTGCAGCTGCGGGTTTTAGATGTGACTTGGGTTCCACCAATTTACATGCACTATCAGGAGATTTGAATCTGGGCCTGAGTTAAGTGGACAGAGCATCATGATGCGGGAGCAGGCACCCGGAGAGGCAGTCGGCTGTAGCTCCCTTAATGGCCCAGTTCTGCAGTGTGGCTCTGGGATTATAGCCTGGTCTTTCTTTAGTCCATTCATTACCCTATCATTAACCATGCTCAGCTGAAGCTAACTACCATGGATTCTGTTGTCTACAACTAAACCCACTTCACCCATGCTCAAAGTAAAAGCCAGTGCAATTAACACTTATATGGTTCTCCTCTTTTCCCCCTCTTAATTAATTTAGCCTTTTTTGAGCATCTATTCCAGGTATTTTCCAAGATCTATGTTTCCTTCTTGCTTCCTATTTCCTTCCAAATGCTGTCATTTACATCCAGGGACGGCTGACCCCTCCCCCCCACACCTGTATTTCTGTTCTATGTTGACCTATGTCCTCCTATGAGTCAGGCATTACTGTACCAGATGCTGGGGATACAAGCCCAGCAGGAACGTTCCCTGCCGTCGGTGGGTCTAGAGTCAAGAAGAGGAGGAGTCTGGTCAGCCAAACGTCAGGCACATGGTCGTGAGTTACAATGGGGGCGGGGGTGAGGGGCAGCCAATTCTGCCTCAGGAGATAAAGGACAATAGGCAAGGAGTTAGGGACAGAGCTTATGTTCTCTTCCAAGTATCAAATGGATGGGTTTTTAAAAACCACTTAAATCATGATTCACAACAATATTTTAAAAATAAACAAGTTGGCCATCGCTGTAGAATTCTGGTGAACCAACAGATTAGCTTGAAAACTGGTAAATAAAGGGAATCTTATTTGGCCTTTCCTAAATGAACTGCCTCACTGGGAACCAAACAGCAGGTGAGGGGAAATATATCTCTATACAAGAGTATCGGCTAAGAAATGAAGGACAGAATATCACAAC
Organism: Phoca vitulina; assembly: GCF_004348235.1. Lineage (NCBI taxonomy): Eukaryota > Metazoa > Chordata > Mammalia > Carnivora > Phocidae > Phoca > Phoca vitulina. The sequence goes on from NW_022589725.1 coordinate 29,695,866, forward strand.
CCCTAATAACCTAAAATATTTAGACCCTGAGTATCAACAGCGGCTCATATCACAAATATCGTGTACTTCCTGATGTTAGTAGATGACCCTCCCCCTGACATATTTTTTAGCTAAAATAAATACACCTGAGCAAGCATCTAAAGCAGTGTTGTCCAATAGAACTTTCTGCAATGACAGAAATGTTCTAATCTGCACTGTCCAATACAGTAACCACAGGTCTCATGTGGTTACTGAGCACCCGAAATGTGGCTCGTGCAACTGAGGAACTTAATTTTTAATTTGACTTAGTTTAAATTTAAATAGTCACATGTGACTTTGGCTACCAGAGTGGGCAGTGCAGATACAGACCCAACTACCCGTCTAGAGAAAACACAGAAGACCAAGGAGCGTTAGACTCCGTGCTGATGCATTCCTCAAAATCCAGATAGTTAGCAACTCTCCAAGCAAATTACTCATCTCTTCAATAATTAACTTGTAAGGACATGGAAAAGAGATGGAGGGAACATGGACAAATTATGAAAGAACTGAAAGACATGTCAATCAATTACAATGTGTAGACATTGTGTGGACCTGATTCAGCAAACTGAAAAAAATATGAATTTATGAGACAATTAGCAATGCGAACACCGCTCTTAATGTAGGTGTGATCATGTATTTTGGCCTTTATCTACTACAGGCACATTCTGAGGTATTTATGGTTGAAGTAATATGATAAATGAGATTTGCTTCAAAATCACGTGTTGGGGATGGGTAGGGGTTGGATGGGCAGGAATAACCATGGATTACTGGTTGTTGGGGTGGGTGACAAATGATGGGAAGAAAGGAAAAAGACTACTGCATGTTCCTACGTCTGGCAGGACTCGAAGACTTGGACTACAGAGCCAGGTAAAAGACCAAAAATACTTCAGAAGGAATTCTACACTCAATTCCTTTTGAAGTATCCTTGGGAGAGGCCAAAGGACGAGAACAGAAGGAAAAAGGGAGAGAAGACAGATTCACCTGCTACTCTACACTTACACCTGGGTCCCACCAGCCACTGAGCCAGGAAGGTAAAATGTCCGCCAAGTAACTGATTTAACTTCACAGTTACTTAGTTTCCGATAAGCCTTCAAAGGAAGGGCAATGGTGATCAGGGTTTCTGGGGGTCTCTGCCCCGCAGCTGGAGTCCTGTGAATGGGACCAGCACAAAAGAGACTTAAAGCCACCTGGATCTGTCACTACCGCCTTCTTAGATACACATGATCTCTCCACCTCAATCTGTTTGGAAAATTACTGAATCCTCAGTAGTAAAGAGACAATTTTGTAAACTGCCCTGAGGCACACAGTCATAGGCAGATAGGCTGGAAAAGGCCAGTTTCCTAACCAGCACCTACAACTCCTTTCTAGAGCCACTCACCAGCACGGCCGGATTGGCAAATCCCTTGTCCCCACTGTAGGCAACAGAATATTGGACCTTAAGGAAACCTGCCATACATAACTTTTAGCTAACTCCCTACTGGCAGTTTACACATGCACAAAAGTGCTAGACACTCTGCACCCCTCATTTCATCTAACCAACCCTTCTGAGAGGCCGATTCTATTGCTTTTCCATCTTACAGGTCAGGGAAACGAAGACTCAGGACAGATAATGTATCCCTAATACAGCTGGTAAGATGGACCCAACTGAGGTCTTCCTTCTCAAAACCCTTCCAGAACCCCTCCTGTGCCTGTGCAGGAGCATCCACACCTCTTGGCTCGGCCCCTTCATCATCTCGCCCTGGCCCAGCTCCTCAACTCCCACTCTTCTCTCTGACCCTACCAGGTCCATTTTCCATTTTCAGGCACTAGGACTTTGAGTCCTTTACCTACTCAAGCTTCAGGCTCAACCCATGCCACTGCCCTAAAGCCCGCCTCTCCCTCTTCTCCACTGCCCTCAAATCCACACCAAGAAACCTTCCCCGGCTCAGAATGTATTACATCTTTGCTTGTGCTTTAGCATTCCCTTTGCTGTAACAGAGTTAATAATGTTTGTGTCTCTCCACCAACCCATATAATTCTAGCTAGAGCTAATGGGCACCTACCACGTTCCTCTCTTCACTCATTTATTATGTTTACCACTCTATAAGGGAGGTATCATTATTATTCCCATTTCACAGACAAGGAAACTGAGGCCCAGAGGGATTAGCAAACTGCCCAAGATCAGGCAGCTAAAAAGTGAGCTTAGAGGCTTAACTGTTACTGTCAGATGATTCTAGAACACCAGGCAGGGAACATCTTTATCTCCTGGCTGCCTAGAACACAGCAGGCACTCCATGATGTTAGATGGGATGCTGCCTCTCTGCGGGGCACTGGCTCAAACCTGCCCCTCCCCTAGTCCTGAGCCAACTGCTCAGGGGGTGTCTTGAAGTCATTCAAACTCAGTCATTATGCATCGTATATGGGCCTCATACTGGATTGGCATTCCTTTCCTTCTGGTTAAGAATTAAGAGAGCAGCAGGTTTTGCATAGAACTCTAGAATTAGGAAATATGCTAAGTCACAGGCGATTTGGACAATCATTTGAAAACGGCCAATACCACAGAAGATAATTCTGGAGGCTTGGAGTATCTTAATACCAAAATGTCTCCTATTTTCAGATGGAGGCTGAGAGGGAAAAGGAATCTAAACATCCTCAGTAAATAAATGGAACTTCTCTGGAAGCTGTGCTAAGGTTGAGGAGCTAACACTATACCCCATCCCCCAGCCCAGGGGCAGCATGTAGGCAAGATCATAGAAATAAGATTGTGGTTTATTTATTCCTTTAATCCAGGGATCCATGGGGCTGTTTGCCTGGGACAAGAGACAGCTCCTCAAATGTTGGTTAAGGGAGTGGATCTTTCTTCCCTGCCACTTTCTTCCCAGGGTAATCTGGGAAATTGGGGGACAGAGGGGCAAACTGACTACAGTCAATCCCAAAACAACGTTGCAATTGTCCTTCCAGCCTGGTGATAAATATGCAAGTGGGACACTTTGTAGAATTTCCTGGAGGGCAGAGCTACCAGCCTCAGGCAAACTGTCCCCTCCCACTTAACCCCATCTGGCCCAGAAAAGCCTCAGGCCAGCTGACTTTGAACCTCAGCAGTCAACTTTAACACCAAACAGCTTGCGCCGTAGCAACCTTTAAAGATGTCTTTCCAGAGGATTTCGGCTCCAGCCTCTAGCCTCAATTCATAACCAAATGCACCCTAGCCAGCTCCCAAGCCAAACCCCAGGAACCAGTAATATGCATAGGGAGGGATGGCCTCGCCCAGGAAAAGTAACCTAGTCTTACCCAATCCACAGCAAACACTAGAGTTCCTCCTCCCCATCCCCCCATCCCCCGCCTGGGCAGCAGGGCTGCAGGACCGCCCTGGCGCGCGCAAGAATTCTCGCCCACCACCCAGGGCCTGGAGCCCGCAGAGTCCCACCAGGCTAGGAAATGGGGTCATGTGATTCCTAAAACACCACTCCCTGGCTCCAGCTGACTAAATCAGTGGAATGAGATTCCTTAATCTTGCGGGTAACGGATACATTTGAGCAGGCGATCATGGAAGTTCTACCCAGAAAAGCCAGATGAATGTCCCGATATGATGTCGCGTACAATTCTGGAAGACTTGGGGGGGGGGGGGTTGAAGAATGATAATGCAGGGTAACAAACACTCCAACCCACTGGGGGCGGGGCACTGAGGCAGTTTGCAGTTGAACCCCTTTATCCATCAGTTTAATTCAAGATTTGAGAGAGATGACCAATTTAAAGTGCCCAGCACAGACCTGCAGTCTAACGGGCACTCCATAATTGTCAATGGGAAGAGCTGTTATTGTGAGAGGTCCACTGTGTGCCAAACTGTCGCCACTGCCTCCAGAACGCAAGGAAGTGTGTGAAACTCGGAATTCGCATAGCGCTAGGAATGCGCCGCAGAGAATGGAATTCCTGAGAGCCTGGGTCCCTCCTTTCCGAACCCGGGAACCCCGACGGCCTGGTGATTCTTCAGGCTCTGCACACAGAATGGGCTGCTGGAGGGAGGAAGCTGGGCCTGGGTCTTTTAGGCAGTTCCAGAGGCCACCCCCGCGGACCGTGCCGGCTCAGGAGCCGGCCTCCAGGGCTCAGCGGCGCCGGCCGCTGGTTACCCAGCAGACAGGAGGACGCGCAGAGCCGCCCTGGCCGAGACCCAGAGGCAGGTGCAGGAGCGGCGCAGAGGGCGCGCTCGGTTCCCGGGTGCCTGGGTGCCCGGGTGCCCGGGTGCGCGGGCGGGCGCGGCAGGGAGGGGCGCGGGCTCCCGGAGCCCGACGCCAGGGCGTGGTGCAGGTGGCGCCGGGGGGCAGAGTCGACACCGTACCTTGATTTTCGACCTGGCGACCGGGCGCTGCATCGCCGCCAGGTGTCCGCCCGGGCCCTCGGCTTCGCCGGGCTCGGGGATTTCGCGCTCGGGGGCGCGCGGGGACGAGCTGCTCTCGGCGCCTCCAGGCTCCCCCGCGCTGCTGCTGCCGCCGCTGCTGCTGCTGCCGCCGTCGCTGCGGCAGTCCTCGGGGGGGTCGTGGAGCAGACGGCCCAGGCCCACTGCGGAGGAAGGGGCGGCGCCCCGACACACAGACACGCGGCGTCAGGCCCGGGCGTCCGGGGCAGTTTGACCTGCGGGCGGTGCCGCCGCCGCCCCGCCCTGGACCTGGGCACCTGGCCAAGTGGGCAACACGCGGGGGTGGGCGAGCGGGTCCCCGGCTGGGCCTCCGGAGCGAGCACGGGGTTCGAGGGGCGGCTCCTCGGTCCCAGTCCCCGCGCCCACAAGGAACCGAGGGCCTTCGGCGGCCGCGGACCCCGCGCGCCAAGTTTCCTCTCTCTGGGATAGGGGGTTAGGAGTCTGACCTCAACCCACCTAGCCCGAGGGGCTGACGGATCCTGGTGCGACCCCATGAGGACATGGGACTGAGAGTAACCCCTACCGGCCTTCCGTCTCCCCTCCAGGTTCACCCCGGCCCGCGCGGCAGCCAACGGTCCCGCCGCCGGGCAATTACGGGCGCCCACTAGGGGGAAGGGGGCGCAGGGCGTCCCGGGTTCCCCAGCCTCTCACTCTCGGTCTTCCCGCTCCTCAAAGACCCCCCTCCCCGCCCGCCCCGAAAGAGGGGGGCATGTGGTGGGGAGTCCAGCGCCCGCCGAGGAGCCGAGGGGACCCGACCACCCCTGCCCCCACCCCGCGAGTCCCGCGCCCAGGCCCGGCCCCCGCGCGGCGCTCACCTGGGATGTAGGTGTCTGCCCTTTCCTCATCCGGGAGCTCATCCCAGCTGCGGACGGAGACCCCCGGGCTCCTCCTCTTCACCAGGAAGACTTTGGGCATGGTGTGGCGCCCCCTCCCCGGCCGGCGGCCCCCTCCTCCCGGCTGCTCCCCGCTAGAAGCTGCGGCAGGGACTCGGTCCCCGGCTCCCGGCGGCCAGAGCCCACCTTCCCGCCTAGCCTGCCCTCTCCCTCCGCCCCCCGCCGCGGCGCGGCCCAGGCCTCTCCCCCGCACGCCCGGCGACTCCCAGCCTCCAGGCTCGGCGACACCTATGCCTTAAATCGCGGGTGAGACCACGCCGAGGAAAAAGTTTCATAAGGTGGAATAGAAAAGGCACCAGGAAACTTGGGAGTGAGCATGCGCCCTGCAACATAACGGTGTCAACAAGCTCGCTACCTGTCCGACCGGTTCCGGCGGCCGGGGCTGCCTGTTCCAGCCCTTCCTTAGGCATGAATGTTTGCAAAAGAATTTAACGTCTGATTCTTCCCCCCCCTCCCCTTTTTAAAAAGGGAAGAATGTTTTTTAATCAACCTCTCGCCCCAGTCCCCATCACATGCACCTCAGGGCAAACTCTTAGAGGTAAGCCGCCAGGTCCGCTTCCCAGGGCATCCATCCTAAGAGTTGGAGCTTCCTGCGAGTTGCACCCCCCCCCTCCCCGCCCCCAGGTGGATTTGTCTCCGACTGGCAAGCAAGAAAATGGCTCAGTTCCTCCGGACTTGGTGGATGGTTTCCGCGGCTGGCTGAAATCTCGGCGGGCGGAAAGTGGAGGCGGCGGGGAGACTCTCCAGGACTCTGATCTCCTAAAGGGGGGAACTTGGGGGCTTAGGTTCCCCATCATTTACAACAGATCCCCAAATAAACACAGTAATAATAAAATTTAGAACATATCGTTATTGATTTGTGCCATACAATCTAGGAAAAACAAGTCGGCTAGCTCTGCTAAAGCAGCTTCCACCCCAAGACCTACCACCCCAAGAGCCCCATCAACCCAAATAAACACACAATGGAAACAAAGCCAAGCGCATGTTATGCAAACGCGGCTTCGTAACAAATTCCTTATCCTTGCCCACTCCCATTATGGTCTCCCCATAACCGCCCGCTCCCCAAATTCCGAGGCTGGGAAATACGTCTCCCAGTTAAGTGAAGTTGGGCTGCTACTGGGGAGGTGGCTGGAGAGCTTTGTATTTATTTTTGGTTTTGGCTTTTCCTCTCTGCCTTTATACCTGGAGGGGGAGTTGGGAGAGAAGGAAGAGGAGTTGGTAAGAGAAAGATGCCAAGTTTCAAAGGGCAGCCGTGCCTGCATTTGGGGCGCGCGCGCTGTCCCCCTGACGGCCGCTGCTCGGGTGCGCCCGGGGACGCGCAGAAGTGCCTGCACCGCTGCGGTGGGCGCACCCCTCCCGTGGGTGGTCAGACTTGCGCGGGCTCCGGGGGCTGTGCAGGGGCGCGTCTCGCCTGGAGTTCCCTGGCGCCCGCAGCTCGCCCATCCGCCAGACTCACCTGTCTGTAACCTGACCCGCTGCGCGCCCAGCCCACAGGGCCGAGGAATCAACACAGCGGTTTTCCCTGTCCTCTTCCGCCCTGGAATGGCCCTTGGGGACACAGCAGCCTGGTAACGGATTTCTCGGCTCGGCGGGAGTACTCTCCCCGCGCACGGAGAGGGGGCGCAGCTCTCCTGGGTCTGAGAAGGGAAGAGAAGCGCCATGCCTCAGGGTCTGCCCTCAAGAGGTCACCCTCTCCTGGCTCAAGCCTGTCTGGACTCCAGATTTTCTGAGAACAATCAACTAAGAATGAAAAAGACTTTGATCCGGTTAAGCCCGGAGTGGAGAAGGGAGACATTTCTATAGCGGCACAAGGAAACGAGGCTTCTTTTTAGTCTATGAGGCTGATGGCGCAGCTTCTGGGAGAATCTGAGAATGTATTTTTATCTACCAACAAACGGAAGATTTTCTAGAAAGAAGGGGCTTGGTTGAATGAAAGTAAAATAAAGTAAAACTACGAAATCACAGAATTGCCTCCCATCTCATAAAAATTTTTTAAAACTTTCCTTCGTTCAAAATTCCTTATATTTCGAAAAAGCCAGTCAACCCCATTAACAGGTTTTTTTTTTCTTTTATTGGATTTCAGATCAATGAGTGCCTGAACTACTTTGTCCTTTATGTGAAAAGAATATTAAATGACAGAATATAAGGCTAGAAACCTCAGATTCGGGATGAAAATTAACAGAAATAACTACACTTTTTTTCAAGGATTGTTGGATGCACACTTACTATGATATTTGCTAGCTGTTTCTTTGGGAGAAAGGAATTCTAATGTGTTATCTTCCTCTCTCTCTCTCTCTTTTTCTTGATCGGACTTGAGAGGGATTTATCAATATTAACATTTTCAATGTTTTGTTTTTGTTGACTTTATTTTATGATTAGTTTTCTAAGTATTATAAGGAGCTGATAGAGCATCCCCTAAAAGTAGAATAAGAAATAAGCTCAATTCTTTAAAAATCTCAAAGCTGGTAGTTGAAAGAAACAGAAGTCCTGATCTGGCCCACATCCTGCCCCCCACCTCTCCACTGAGAGGATGGGGTGACCCTCCCTAGAGTCCTTAGTAGGTGTGTGTCCAGCCCTGCTTGAATCTTTACAGGGCTGGGAGCTCACTTTTTCAAAAAGCAGTCCATTCTGGTGAGGTGACAATACGGTTAGAAAGCTTTTCCTTCTGCTTTATGGAAGTCTGTTTCCGCGCATTTCTATCTCTCCTCTGCATTCTGCCCTCTGGGGCTGCTGAGACTCCCTCAGCCTGTGCCCCCTTTCCCTGGTAGTTCTTCAAATGCGTGAAAACAGGCATGGGTGTTCTCACTTAAGACTTCTTTTCTTCAGTAATATGTTGTCAGGTTGAAAATAGGTGCAAACCAGCTCAGTGGCATCATTAGAGGATAAGGAGAGGTTAGGATGATGGGGAAATGGTCCTAAAAAAATTTTTTTTTTTACTTTTTACTGAAGTATAAAATAGTGTTTTTAAAAAAGGCACAAATCATAAGTACACAGCTTGATCAAATTTTACAAAAAAATTGTAGGAGACAGCACCCCAGAACGAGACCAAGCTGCCTACTCTCACCACTCCGCTTCACATGAGACCGGCTTTTTTGTGGGTACAGTAAGACAGAGAAGAGGAAATAAAGGTATAAGGGTCATAAAGAACAAAAGCAAAATTATCATCATTTGTAGTCAGTATGATTAGCTACGTGGAGAACAGAAGAATCTACAGATAAATGATTAGAATTAATAAAAGAGTTTAGTAAGGTTATTTTATAGAAAAATCTCTGTGTGTGTCAGTTGCATGTCTAAATGTCAATAACATTTAGAAATCTCCCCAAAGTCATCTGTGGATTTAATACTTCAAAAAAAAGATCTTTTTGTGAGAATGACGAACTTGTTCTAAAGCTTATAACCAAAACATTCCTGGAGAACAAGGTGTATAGATTCATTCTATCAGATATCAATAGTAATTAAAATAGCGTGACATTGGTGCACAGATAGACTGCCAGTGCAGAGAAGAGAGCCCAGGAACAGACCGCACACATGTGGACTTTTGATTTATGAGAGAGGGCATTGCAGAGCAGTGGGGGAAGATGTGAAATGGGAATGACTGGTTATGCATTTGGGGAAAAATAAAGGAAATTGCATAATGCACACACATATCATCAATTTCCAGTGGACTAAACATTTAAATGTGTATGTGTATACATATGCATAGATAAATAGAGAGATAATGGAGAATATCTTTATGACCATAAGATAGAGCAGAACTTTATTTATTGATTGATTGATTCATTCATTCATTCATTTTTCTTATTGAAGTACAGTTGACACACAATGGAGCAGAATTTCTTTTTTTTTTATTTTTTAAAAATTTATTTTATATTATTTAAATTCAATTAACATATAGTGTACTGTTAGTTCCAGAGGTAGAGTTCAGTGATTCATCAGCAGTACATAACACACAGTGCTTATTACATCACATGCCCTCCTTAATGCCTATCATCTAGTTACCCCATCCCCCCACCCTGGAGGAGAATTTCTTAAGATACAAAGAACAAACCATAAAAGAAAATATCTGATAAATCTGACTGCAGAAAAATTAAGAATGACTACTTTTCAAAAGACACAGTAAGGAGAATGAGAAACTAAATCATAAGTTGAGAGAACTTTTGCAACACATTTATCTTATAAATGATCAGAATTCTGATGATACAAAGAATTCAAATGTCAGAAAAAGAAACATAATTTTTAAAAATGGCAAAAGACATGAACAGGCATTTTCCAGAAAAGAAAACATGAATGGCCCATCAACATATAAAAAGACGCTCAATCTCAGGGCGCCTGGGTGGCTCAGGTGGTTAAGCGTCTGCCTTCGGCTCAGGTCATGATCTCAGGATCTTGGGATGGAGCCCCACATCGGGCTCCCTGTTTGGCGGGGAGCCTGCTTCTCCCTCTCCCTCTACTGTTCTCCCTGCTTGTGCTCTCTTGCTCTCTCTGTCATATAAATAAATAAAATCTTTAAAAAAAAAAAAAAGACGCTCAATCTCATTAGTAAACAAGAAAATGCAAATTAAAATGACAATGAAATACTATTTCATGTTCACCAGACTGGCAAAATTAAAAGGTTTGACAATACTGATAAGTGTTGCTTTGGATATAAGAACAATAAGTTTATGCATTGCTAATAGGTATATAGACTGATTCAAACATTTTGGGAGTTTGATTTTATCTGGTAAAATTAAACATGCACATATTGAATGAGCCAGAAATTCCACTCCAACTTTTTAAATTTAGAAAAAGTCTTGCACTTTTCCACCTAGAATTACAAGCAAGAATATTCACAGCAGCATCATTTATCATATTCAAAAACATAAAAACCTGAATACAACTGGAATGTCCATCAATAACTAATTGGATTAATATATTGTGATAAATGCATCCCAGTGGAAATGAGTGGCCCACAGCCACACTCATTAACAAAGGTCAATCTCAAATACATCTTGTTGAATGAAAAAAAGCAAGTGACAGAAGAATTGTACTGTAAGATTCAAATGATTATTAAAAATGAATCAAAGTATGGGCGCCTTGGTGGCTCAGTCATTGCATGTCTGCCTTTGGCTAGGGTTATGATCCCAGGGTGTTGGGATGGAGCCCCACATTGGGCTCCCTGCTAGGCGGGAAGTCTGCTTCTCCCTTTCCCACTCCCCCTGCTTCTGTTCCCTCTCTCGATGTGTCTCTCTCTGTCAAATAAATAAATAAAATCTTTAAGAAAAAAAGCGAATCAAAGTAAACAATACCTTGCTTAGGAATTCAAACCCACATGTTAAAACCACTAAGCACCAACCAACGACCTGAAAGAATCTCTAGAGAGCTATGCTGAATAAAAAAAGCAATCCCAAGGTTTTGTATTCTCTGATTCCATTTATATAACATTCTTGAAATGAGAAAAATATAAAAATGGAGAAAAGATTAGTGGTTGGTTGTCAGGAGTTAAGGATTTATAAAAGGGCAACACGGGGACTCCTGTGGTGATGGAAGTGTTCAGGATCTGTGGTAGTTGATACCCAAGCTTACACATGTGATAAAGTTGTATAGAACTACACACACACACACACACACACACACACACAAATTAGTACAAGTCAAAGTGTATCAATCTGAGTAAGACCTGAGGATTGTCTCAATGTCAATATCCTGCTGGTGATACTGTCCTCTAGTTCTATAAAATTTTTTTTTTTTTTTTAAGATTTTATTTATTTATTTGAGAGAGAGAGAACGAGAGACAGAGAGCATGAGAAGGAGGAGGGTCAGAGGGAGAAGCAGACTCCCTGCCGAGCAGGGAGGCCAATGCGGGACTCGATCCCGGGACTCCAGGATCATGACCTGAGCCGAAGGCAGTCGCTTAACCAACTGAGCCACCCAGGCGCCCCTAGTTCTATAAAATTTACCACTGGGGGATATTGAATGAAAGGTACACAATTGCATGTAAATCTACATGATCTCAAAATGAAAAGTTTAATTTTTAAAAAAATGTCAAAAGTTGCTGAAAGAGTAGATCTTAAAAGTTATCGTAAGAACCATGAGAGATGATGGACTCTGAAAAACAAACTGAGGGTTCTAGAGGGGAGGGGGGTGGGAGGATGGGTTAGCCTGGTGATGGGTATTAAAGAGCGCACGTTCTGCATGGAGCACTGGGTGTTATGCACAAACAATGAATCATGGAACACTACATCAAAAACTAATGATGTAATGTATGGTGATTAACATAACACTAAAAATTTTTAAAAAATTTTAAAAAGTGAATGCAAAAAATGTTGGCAAAGATGTGGAATACAGCTGACCCTGAACAATGTGGGGATGTGGGGCACCACCCCCCCAGCCCACACAGTCAAAAGTCTGCATATAACCTTTGATCCCCCCAAAACTTAATTACTAATAGCCTACAGCTCACTAGAAGCCTTATCAATAACATAGTCAATTAACACATATTTTGTACATTATATGGATTATGTATTTTATTCTTACAATAAAGCTAGAGAAAATTTAAAAAAAGTTATCATAAGAAAAAAATATATAATTATGTGTGGTGATGAATGTTAACTAAACTTATCATGGTGATCATTTTGCAATATATACATGTATCAAATCACTAGATTATACACCTAAAACTAATAAACTGTCATATATCAATTATATCCCAATTTCAAAAAATACTAGGCAAAGCAAGAAAATGATACAGAAGTCAAGATAGTGGTGATGATCATCTGGGGAGAGGAACAAGTATAAAATTAGGGAGGGACAGGGATGCCTGGGTGGCTTAGTCAGTTAAGCATCTGCCTTTGGCTCAGGTCATGATCCCAGGGTCCTGGGATCGAGTCCTGCATTGGGCTTCCTTGTTCAGCAGAAAGCCTGCTGTTCCCCCTGCTTGTGCTCTCTCTCTCTGTCTCTCTTGCTCTCTCTATCTGACGAATAAATAAATAAAATCTTAAAAAAAAAATTAGGGAGGGACAAATAAGGGCAGGGTTTCCAAAGTACTAGTAATGCTGTATTTTTTAACCTAGAGGATAAGAATAATTGTTATTATTATTTAACCATGTATGCATATTATAATCACTCTTGTCTGTGTGATATATTTCACAATAATTTTTTTAAGATTTTGTTTATTTGAAAGAGAGAGAGCGCACGCAAGAGCAGGGAGGGGGCAGAGGCAGAGGGAGCAGCAGACTCCCTGCTGAGCAGGGAACCTGATGGGGGGTGGGGGTGGGGTCTCAATCCCAGGACCCTGGGATCCTGACCTGAGCTGAAGGCAGACGCTTAACCAACTGAGCCACCCAGGCGTCCCTATTTCACAATAATTTTTAAAAGAAAACCAGGGGCTCCTGGCTGGCTCAGTAGGTAGAGCATGCAAATTTCAATCTCAAGGGCATGAGTTCAAGTCCCACGATGGGCATGGAGCTTATAAAAAATAAATAAATAAAAATAAATAAAAGAGAAAACCAAATTAACTGGCATAGTGGACATGCCCCATGCTCGAGGAAGCTTAGTACTGCTTGTTCACTTACTTTTGGGTAGTTTTCTGTATGAGTCTCACTTCCTCACAAGGGAGCCAGAAAATAGCTTTCCCAGACTCCCTTGCTACGGGTACAAGAATGTGACCCAAGTTCTACGAGTGGGATATACCCACAGACTCCATTTAGGAAGGAGGCCCTGGTCAGGTCAGGGTGGCCATGTCCTGTGCTCAGGGAGGGTGCTAGGAGCTCAGGTGTTCTGGGGCAGCGACAGAGCCCCTACTGGAGAAGCCAGGAACTGCAGTTCGAGCAACGTTTCAGGCTTCTCCCTTCTAGGACTGATTCTATGAGATTCTATGTGGAACCCTGGAGGTTCCACAAGCCACTTAACATCCTTTAATGAATTGTTTTCTGATTCAGCTAGCTACAGTGGGTTCTGTTGCCACATCTTGGCTTATCTATTCTGTAACTGGCCCTCTCCCCTGGACAGCATTAAGACCTTCAGTTAGCTGTCTTCTAATACAGGACAAGATTATGGTGTCTCATCATCCCTGCTTTACTGTAATTCAGAATAAAAACAACACTAACCCACAAAACATTTGTGCCTATTTTAAATCTCTTCTTTCTAGAATAATTTTCAAGGTTCTGGTTAAACTCATTAAAGCAAAATCCACATGTCTTCCCCTAGTCCCCTGTCTTTCATACTCCTGCTTTTCTGGAACCCTAAATGTTAACCTGCAGTCCTGCACTGTCCATAACAAGAACCACTGGTTGGTCACATGCGGCTATTGAGCACTTGAAAGGTGGCTGATCTGAACTAAGATGTGCAATCAATGTAAAATACACACCGGATTTTGAAAACTTACTACAGAAAAAAAAAAAAGACTCTAAACTATTTCATTAATAGTTTTATATACTGATTTACATGTTGAAATGATAATATTATGGATATATTGGGTTACATAAAATATAGTAATAAAATCAACTTCCATTTTTTTTTGTTTGTTATTTTGGGTTTTTGTTTTACTTTGTTTTGGCTTTTTTATATGGCTACTAGAAAATTTAACATTACATCTGTGGTTCTTATCATATTTCTGTTGGGCAGAGCTGGTCTTAGACTGGCATGAATAGCCTGTGTTGTTCTGGAAGGCTGTCCTTAGGCATCCCCACATTTTCTTGGTCAGCACTGTGATTTGGGGGTAACAGGGAGGTAGCATTGAGAAGCCAACTACTTGGCTTTGAAATCTGGCTTTGCCACTGAGAAGCTCTAAGGATATGGCAAAATCATTTAAATTTTTGAGCCTCAGTGTCTTCATCCCTAAAATGGGACAATAATGTGTCTCTCACCTACCTCACAGGGTTACTATGAGAATAAATGGAATCATATTTGTGAACGTGCTTGTAGGAAGTATTTTTCTATTGTTCAAATAACAACGGCCAATGTTAATTGAATGCCTTCTCTGATCAAGATGCTGGGTAATATGCCCTAGACATATACTGTTTCACTAAGCGATCTTTTTTTTTTTAAGATTTTATTTATTTATTTGCCAGAGAGAGAGTGAAAGAGAGAAAGAGAGAGCACAAGCAGGGCGAGCAGAGGCAGAGGGAGAAGCAGGCTCCCTGCTGAGCAAGGAGCCTGATGCGGGACTCGATCCCAGGACTCTGGGATCATGACCTGAGCCAAAGGCAGATAAGCGATCTTTTATGAGAGAGAAATGCTCATTTTATACCCATTTCACAAGAGAGGTTTAGAAAGGTCAAGAACCCCTGCTTTTAAGCCCCTCATTAGGGATGCACCATGATGCCAAGAATGTGCATCCTGAGCTCAGCAGAAACAACGGTGAGCCCATCAGGGCCCTCAGTTGGTCTGGGATGTGCCATGTGGGGGACCCCCTTGCCTGCAGGTTCCTCAGTTTGTAAACACACTGAGTTTTCTAAGAACATGATCTCAGTGTGTCTTCCACACTAATGAGCTCTCGTTGCTCCTGGGCACATCTGTGCATGTGGGGAAGGGAAGAGCCTACCTGCGGAGGACACCTGGCATTTTCACCTGCCTTCTGGCATCTGATCTGCCTTCTTCCGGTGCCTGACGTGCAGTTCTGGGCAGGCTGACTCCACCCCTTCTGGGGGAGGCGGGCATCTAACCTGGTTAATTAGAGCCTTCCCCTGGGCCACAGTGATTGCTTCAAGGGCTGACGTATGAGATCCAAACTGAGACTCCCTTTCCCTGAGGTTGAGAGAGGAGGGGATACAAGCCTGGGGCAGCCAGCCACCTTCTCCACCAGCAGCTGCCTGAGGTTGAAGCCAACACAGAGAGAGCAAAGCAAGAGATGGGAGAGCAAGACTGAGTCCTCATGACAGTCCTGGATCTATCCCTGCCTGAAGCAGGTCTACATGGTCAAATAAACTCTTCTATCTCTTGGTCTCTCTCTTTTGCTTGAGCCAGTTGGAATTGTGCTTTCTCACTTGCTGCCAAGAGTTTCAACTAAACACCTATTAAAATGACACTGCCTTACTTCTCTCCTCTCCTGTGACTCATGGAAAAAGCAATGTGTCCTTTTGCGATGAACTACAAGCTGGTTTTCCAAAAGTCGCCAGAGCACAGTTACTTTTCAGCTTACTCCTGTGAGACAGAGGGCATGTAAATTAAGGGCATACATATGAAACAACAAATCTCTATTATTTTGGGTACCACAAAATATAAATGTACATGGATGACCTGGGAGTGAGTTGACTATCACTATAAAATCACTGATGTAGGGGCGCCTGGGTGGCTCAGTCGTTAAGCGTCTGCCTTTGGCTCAGGTCATGATCCCAGGGTCCTGGGATCGAGCCCCGCATCGGGCTCCCTGCTCAGTGGGAAGCCTGCTTCTCCCTCTCCCACTCCCCCTGCTTGTGTTCCCTCTCTCGCTATCTCTCTCTCTGTCAAATAAATTTTAAAAAGCTTAAAAAAAAAAAATCACTGATGTAGTATTCTTTTTTTTTATTTTTTTTTTTTAAGATTTATCTATGTATTTGATAGAGAGAGGGAGAGAGAGCATGAGCAGAGGGAGCTGGAGAGGGAGAAGCAGGATGCGGGGCTCGATCCCAGGACCCTGGGATCACGACCCGAGCCAATGGCAGACGCTTAACCAACTGAGCCACCCAGGCACCCCACTGATGTAATATTCTTAAGATGCTTGTAGGTATATGTAAATCCAGATCCACAAACCAGGGTGGGAGACAATGTCACATGATTTTATTGTCTTTACTTTGACTCAAGGGTCCATCCCAATGTAGTGGGTTTGACACAAAGCCACCTTCTTCTCCCTCCCTTCTATAAACCCAGTGCTCTAACCCCTGAGCTATGAAGGCACCCCACCCCTCTAGATCCCACCTCTAGCAGGAGGGTCCTCACTGCTCTCTGAATCCTGGACCACTGTCCTCCTCTCTAGCCTGAGCGACCCTTTCTCTCCCTTCATGCTGTTGCCTCCATACCTCTGTTCCTCACTCACGACTTTAGGCTTTCTTTAAAGACTGCGAGAGAGGTGCCTTCTTAAGATTTCACTTTTGCGGGCGCCTGGGTGGCTCAGTTGTTAAAAGTCTGCCTTCAGCTCAGGTCGTGATCCCAGGGTCCTGGGATCGAGCCCCCCATCAGGCTCCCTGCTCCGCGCGAAGCCTGCTTCTCCCTCTCCCACTCCCCTTGCTTGTGTTCCCTATCTTGTTGTATTTCTCCCTGTCAAATAAATTAAAAAAAAAAAAAATCTTAAAAAAAAAAGACTTCACTTTTGCAACATAGACTTCCTCAAAGACAAGAAAGCATGAAGGGGCATTTACCTGATTGGTGTTAATGGAGAAAAAAGTAGTGCTAGAAAAAAACAAATTAATATCTCAATAATTTTTCTACCACAAGGCCTACTGATAATGAATTCATCATTGTCAATCACGTGCAAGACTCTGTGACTTTTGAGGTACTTTTGCTGGTCTACATTTAAGTGTTAACTTAGAAGTCTCAAGTGAGAAAGTTATTCTTTTTTTAAATTCTCTTTTGAGCTTCCTAAGTCCAGGAGAAAGTCTTAGCTTGGTGCTAATAGGCTTTTAACACATGTGTAACACTGACCAGACCCCCTTTAATGCAAGCCAACCTCAGACTTCGATCTTAGAGCACACAAGCAATGGGTACCTGGCTAAAATTTAATAACATAATTTTGTTGGTCTATATCTCTATTTTCAGCTTTCCTTCTGTTTATGGCAAGTGATATTGGATCTCTATTTCTAGTAGTGAATGCAAAATTTCCTTTCCAAATACATTTACTGAATGACTTATTTAAAGATGAGTATTTTTTTTAAGATTTTATTTATTTATTTGAGAGAAAAAGAGAGAGAATAAGTAGGGGAGAAGGACAGAGGGAGAGGGAGAAACAGACCCCCGCTGAGCAGAGAGCCCGACACGGGGCTCCATCCCAGGACCCTGGAATAATGACCGGAGCTGAAGGTAGCCACTTAATCGACTGAGCCACCTAGGCGACCCTAAAGATGAGTATTAAGTAGGTAATAGGTGCTAATCTAGATTGCCTAAGGATCAGATACCAAGCAGGGGTTAAATGCACAAGACTCTTATTAGGGGATATGCCTGTGAGAGAAGATGGAGAAGGAACCAGGAGGAGTGTGGCGGGTGGGGCGGGGGGGGGGGGGGAGCAGTCAGTCTGAATAGACGGCTCACTCCAGTGAAGGAGAGGGGGAAAGGGGGTTGAAGCATTGTACGGAGAGTGCCAGGCAGATCTAAGGAAGGTTCAGTCCCAGTCATCTCTCAGAGGCGTTCCATGTCTCCCCAGGGACGGGCCTGCCTCAGTATCCCTGCTGTGCTCCGACACCCGCTGGAACAAGCCATGGGAAGCATGACTTCGCCCCCAGTGCAGTGATAGATTTCAGAGAGCAGCAGTGGGGACCCAGGGCTGACCACCTCTCCCTGCAGTCGGAGACGCAAGTGGCGCATTCTTGTGGCCACCCTATGATGACATGGGTGTGGCCTACGTGGAGCTAAGATCCTACAGGTGATGGCAGAAAGAATGATTTGGGGGCAATACTGTTCTGAAGGAAGGCCCTGTCAAGTGGGGGAGGCTGACACAGTGATGTTCTCTCCTCTTCCTCCTTCTTCTCTCCCACTGAGCCAGGCTGCAAAATGCCCCTTACCCTAAAGAAATGCATGCCCTAATCCCTGGAAGCCGGAATGCGATATTATTGGGCAAAAGAGACTTTGCAGATGTAAATAAGTTAAGGATATTGAGATGAAGAGATTATCCTTATTTGTGGCGGGGGCCTAAATGCCATCACAAGGGTCCCTACAGGAGAGAGACAGAGGGATGTCACACAGAGAGGCGGAGGCCATGTGACCAGAGGGGCAGGGATGGGGTGATGTGGCCACAGTGGAGGAATGTCAGTGGCCACCAGACCCTTTAAGGGGGCTAGTGTCTCCAGCCCTGCCAACACTTTGATTTCAGCCCCTGTATACTGAGTTCAGACTTCCGGCCTCCAGAACTGGGAAAGCATCAATTTTTAAGTTTGGTGGTTTTAAGCCACCAAATTTGTGGTCATTTGTTACAGCCACCCCACGAAACAAATAGATCCCTTCCCTTCCTTCTTTCCCTTCTTTTCTCCCTTCCTTTTGTGCTTCTTCCTCATTTTGATTTTCTTTAACCACTTTCTGTATTTTTTTTCTTACTCTTTTTATGGAATCAGCAAAAGTAATTTTACATGCTAACTCATGTCCCTTATATTCCTGTTTTTCAAGAAAACTCTGACTGGTCCTGAAGGTTTCTCCTGCTTTGTTTTCTCTTTCTCTGACTTCCACACTCCCTCAGTAGGCCTTCCGCCATCAAAAGTTTCTCCAAACCTGTAACTCAGTATCACGTTCATTTCCCCAACCTATGTTAGGTGATGAGGACCCAAAAGTGAACAAATCCTGGTCCTTGACCTCAAAGGGTCACAATCTAGAAAAAGGAGACAGAAATGTAAATTTAAAAGAGTCCTAATGCCTTTCTAGTGCTTTTTTTTTTTTTTTAAAGTAATCTCTATCCCAACATGGGGCTTGAACTCACAACGCTGAGATCAAGAGTTGCATGCTCTTCTGACTGAGCCAGCCAGGTATCCTTAAGTGCTTTGATAAAAGTCTGTACTGAATATTGTTGGGCAGAGGATGTGGTTGTTAATTCTATTGCAGGGTGAGGAGTAAGGAACCTCCCTTAGAGGAGGTGACCTGGAGTCCTGACTTCCCAATCCATGATGGCCACCATCTCAAACATTGTATCAGACCTACTACCCACCACGTACCCAACAATGACCTACACACATAAATGTGAGTGACATAAGTACAGCTTTCGCTTATTAAATATCCATTCCCCACTTTTTCCTTGATAATGGACCTCCGATATTGTGTGGCACAGTAATCTCCCGAGCTCCATTCTCTCTTTCTTAGCCTCCCTTTCATCTAATTCTGGCCATGTGACATGTATTTCCATCTAATGAGTCCTAAACAGAACCCTGTTCAGATTTGATGTCTGGAGGTGTGGCAGCCATCTTGTGACCATGAGGATAAGCATGATGATGAAAGCCCAGATGCCAATGTTGGCAGAGCAGAAAGAAAGAGCACGGCCTTTGAAGGCAACCTTGAACAGCTGAAGCAATCCCTACAACTTTTCCTTTTCATATTTCTTATAATGAAAGAAAAATATCTTCTCTTGTTTAAACCACTGTCATTTCTTGCAGCCAAGGGAGTACTTAGCAAAATAATATTTTAAGAAATTCTGATTTAGAAAATCTTGGGAGGTAGGAAGAAAGAGTGGGAAAGACAGAGAGAGAGTGCTTTTATAATAGAGAGTAGCGTGGATTTCTGAAGACAATGAGATTTTCTCCCTGGCACTACACTAAGGCCCTCCTTTGGAATCCTGGCAGGTTCTGTGATAGCTTTGACCAATAGAATATGGTCAAGGGATGGGCCAGGCTCATGGTTATAAGGGATACAAGTTTCCACTTCCTGTCTTCTTGAACGCTCACTCTGGGGGAAGCCAGTTGTTTTTTGTTTTTGTTTTTGTTTTGTTTTGCTTTGTTTTAATATTTTTATTTATTTTTGAGAGAGAGAGAGAGCACAAGCAGGGGGAGGGGCAGAGGGAGAAGCAGACTCCCCGCTGAGCACAGAGCTAGACACGGGGCTCAATCCCAGGACCCTGAGATCATGACATGAGCCCAAGGTACACTCAACCAACTGAGCCACCCAGGCACCCCAGAAAGCCAGCTGTTATGCAAAAAGTCTGAGTATCCTGAAAAGAAACCCAAGGTAGCTATAGGGGAAGCCATATGGAGAGAGAGAAATACCTGACCAGCTCCAGCTGCGCCAGCCACCCCAGTCTAAGGCCAGGCATGTAAGTGAAGGCAACCCACGCTTTAGGCACCATCTAACTGTGGCCACTTGAGGGACCCCACCCAGCACCCAGCTGAGACCATCAATCCTCAGACCATAAGAGATAATAAACAGTGCTTCAAATTCCTCAAATCAGGGGGGATTGTTAACATGGCAATAAGTACTGAGGAAGGTATACCCTACTATTGTCAGCATTTTAGAGGTGGGGAGATGGAGAATAAAAGGAGTTCTCCAGTAAAATCAAGCCAAGATATGGCCAGCTCGGATGTGAGCCCCTGTTGTCTGACTCCAGTCATCCTGGTTTGGAGAGAGTTTAAAAAGATGGATGTGGCTGACAGTGTCAAGGGAGTGCAGGTCCTGGGGACATTGGCCTGAGCAGGTCTAGGGAAGGAATATGAGCAGATGGAGGACTGCATGGTTGTAGGCATGCGCAGAAAGTAAGGATGTGAGAAAACCAGCAGAGATAATGCCTTCGAGAGGAAGGAGAGATGCAGGCTTATATCTAGAAAGAGTATCCAGTGTAGGAAGGGTTATTTTTATTGAATGCTTTTATGACAGAAATTTTCAATATTCATAAAGTGGAAAGAATAGTATAATGAAAACCCAGGTACCCATCACCAGATACATTAATCAAATGGCTCCCTCTTCTTTCTTCCTTTTTTTTTTTTTAGATTTATGTATTTATTTTAGAGAGAGAGATCGAGAGCACATGCGCACTCGTGAGCATTGAGGGGAGGAGCAGAGGGTGAGGGAGAGAGAGTCTTAAGCAGACTTGGAGCTGAGCGCGGAGCCCAACACAGGTCTAGATCTCACAACCCTGAGATCATGACCTGAGCCGAAACCAAGTCAGACGCTTAACCCACTGCACCACCCAGGGCCTCTTTCTTTCTTTCTTTCTTTTTTTCTTTATTTCTTTCTTTTTAAGACTTTTATTTTTTTTACGTAGTCTCTACTGGGGCTCGAACTCACAACCCTGAGATCAAGAGTCACATGCTCCGTTGACTGAGCCAGCCAGGGGCCCCATCCTCTTCCTTCATTCATTTATGCCCACTACTGAGATTATTTTGAAATACATCCCAGATACATAATTTCACCTGTTAATATTTCCGTATGTATTCCTAAAATATAAGAACACCTAACAGGGGTGCCTGGGTGGCTCCCAGGGTCCTGGGATGGAGCCCCATGTCAGGCTCCCTGCTCATCAGGGAGCCTGCTTCTCCCTCTCCCTCTGCCTGCCGCTCTGCCTGCTTGTGCTCTCTCTCTCTCTCTTTCTCTCTCTGTCAAATAAATAAATAAAATCTTAAAAAAAAAAAAAAAAACACCTAACATACGTAACCACGATACCATTATTGTTGATGTGTCTTTCCATCTCTTTTTCTCTCCATGCAATTAATTTGTTAAAGAAAGCAAGTTGTTTACTTGGTAGAATTTTCCACAGTCTAGATTTTACTGATTCTATCTTCTTGGTATTAACATGTTCTGTAGATTGGTTGCCAACAACCTAGAAGCTTGATCAGACTCAGCGTTGATTTTTTCCCAAAAGGTGGTATTGAGTTCTTCCAACAAGAGACACAAAATATCCTGTCCTTCTTTTTTGTGGTTTTAGCAACCATTAATGAGCGTTGCTTATATGAGCATTATTTCATTAGTGATTTAAAGAATCCTGATGCTTGATTCTATCACTCTTTTCTTTATTAGCTGGAGTGTTGTATAAAAACAAACTTCCCCTTGTCAACAATTGATCTCTGAGATGGAGTTTATAGAAAAGCTAAGATATTTATTCTGTTAGGGTCCTTTTCACATTTTTACATTGAAGGACACATCTGAAAGTTCTTTTAGCTTCATGGTTTTTCTTGTCTGGGGTCCTGCAGCAGACATCCCATAATCCTGCATTATGTCACTCCCTCCCAATGCCCCTGATGCTTTGGCCCTCTCTCCCTTGGTCCTACCTATCTGGAAAAAGCTCACCCTAAAAGGCTTGTATCACCCACCTTCTTTGGGCCTGTTGCTGAGCTGGTGAATGTTGCTGGAGAAAAATCACAAACCAGGCTTGTTTAACAAATCTTAAGCACCCTCCACACAGCTCCACAGCCCGACTATGTCTCTCTAAAAATGCACCATTGATTCTTAAGATGTGACTAGTGAGTCTGAGGAACTACATTTCTATTTTTATTTAATTTTAATTAACTTAAATATCCATTGTGTCATGTGGCTAGCAGCTACTATGTTGGACAGCGCAGATTATAGAACAATACCCGATTACAAAAAGTTCTATTAAGCTAGTCTAGGAAAGTTGACTTCCTGGCCCCCAAGATGACTAGTTCATACCTTCTCCCTTTGCCTCAAATCTCCTCCAACATTTACTGTACTCTTGCAGATAAAGTCTTCATTCTTTGTCAACACTACAAGCAAGCTTGCTCAATCTCCCACTGCTAATCTTCAAAATCTATGCACACTTGTTGCCTTGGGGTAAATGTCCATTCTCCTATCAGAGACCAAAGTCCCCACGATGCTCCAAATCCAGCCCCCTTTTGAGTTGCCAAGGGCTGTCCCTTCATTTGTCCCCTCCCTTTCTGCACCATCCATCTCCCCCCACTCTACTGGGTTGCTCTCACCAGCAAGCAAATATGCAGTTATCTTTAATCTTTAGAAGTCCTCTTTTCTCCGCACTCCCCGCTGGTTCTCTCATGCCCATTCATACCCAAGCATAGTTCATTCCAAGAGTGGTTCTCAAAGTGTCCTCAGGCTAGTGGCATCAACATCACCTGGGAATTTGTTAGCAATGCAGATTCCCAGGCCCCATTCTAGACCTCCTGAGTCAGAAACTCTGGGCCCAGACATGTTGGTTTTATAAGCCCTGCAAGTGTTTGCTTGATTTCAAGAACCACAATCCGTGTTCTACAATAAGTGCCAACACTTTCGCTTTGTGTTCACTCTTCCTCCTATGGAACCCCCTCCAGCCTGGCTTCTGTTCTCAGCTCTTCCTCAGAGCTTGGTCCTGCCCCTTTTCATCTTCCCTGTTCTTCCCCAAGGAAATCTCGCCCATTTCTTAATGTTACATCCCCTGACCTTCAAAGTCGTAAGTGCACTCCCCACCTTCCTTAGAGCTCCACATTTCCCCAGATCCAGTTGTTTATTTGCTGACTCCATCTGAATGTCTCCAAAATATCCTAGTAAGTTGGAAAACATCTTGATGCTCCCCCTCAATCTCTCCTTCCCCATGTCCCTACCCCAGGCAGCCCCATCTCGATAAATGGCATTCGTTCAGCATCCCCAGCCAGAAACCTCCAAGTCATCCTTGATTCTTCCTTTCCCTCACCACCCCTGCACATCCTTATTTGCTCTGCACTGTGTAACACACTGACAAATTCTGAGAAAGAGGACATGGACCTCTTGGCAGGTGGGGGGTATTATTCTGCCTTCTGCACCATTTTCTAGGAGGTGAGGCATCCCTCTCCACTCCTCAAGTGTGACTTCCTTCCAAAAGGGACAGTATAGAAAAGAGCAACTTTACAGTGGAGAAACCTGGCAAACACTGTCTCAGCCAGGTGGCCAAGATCAACGTCAACGGTGATAAGTCATGCGGATAATATGCGCTGTTGATAAGATGCGGTGAGAATGGCACTTTACCTCCCTTATCTTTCCCCCCGAAAACCCATAACCCCAGTCTAATCATGAGGAAAATCTCAGGGAAATCTAATGAGGAATATTCTATAAAATATCTGTACCCCTCAAAACTGACAATGTCATCAAAAACAAGGAAAGTCTGAGAAACTGTCGCAGTCAAGAGGAGCTTAAGGGAGGGGGTGCTTGGGTGGCTCAGTTGGTTAAATGTCTGCTTACAGCTCAGGTGATGAGCTCAGGGTTCTGGGATCGAGACCCGAGTCAGGCTCCCTGCTCAGCGGGCAGTTTGCTTCTCCCTCTGCAACCCCCGCCCCCAGCTCATGCTCTCTCTCTCTCATGCCTTTTCTCTTTCAAATAAATAAATAAAAATCTTAAAAAAAAAAAAGAGTAGCTTAAGGAGACATGATGACTAGATGTAATGCGGTGTCCTGGATAGATCCTGGCACAGAAAAAAGGGCATGAGGTAATAACCAAAGAGATCCAAATAAAGCATGGATTTCAGTTAATAATAATGTGTCAGATGGTTCCTGGGTGGCTCAGTCTTTGAGCGTCTGCCTTTGGCTCAAGTCATGATCCCAGGGTCCTGGGACTGAGCCCCGCATCAGGCTCCCTGCTCAGCAGGAAGCCTGCTTTTCCCTCTCCCGCTCCCCCTGCTTGTGTTCCCTCTCTCACTGTCTCTCTCTCTGTCAAATAAATAAATAAAATCTTTAAAAAATAATAACGATGTGTCAATATTGATTAATTATAACAAATGGACCACATATTTAAGATGGTAATAATAAGGAAAATGGGTGTGGGGTGTATGGGAAGTCTCTGTACTATCTCTGTAATTTTTATGTTAACCAAAAATTGCTCTAAAAAATAAAGATTATTTTGGGGGCCCCTGGGTGGCTCAGTCAGTTAAGCCTCCGGCTCTTGATTTTAGTTCAAGTCATGATCTCAGGGTGTGAGATTGAGCCCCGTGTCAGGTTCTGAGCTCAGCAGGGAGTCTTTCTGAGAGTCTCTTCCTCTCCCTCTGCCCTTTCTCCACTCATGTGCATGCATGCGCGTGCTCTCTCTCTCAAATAAATAAATCTTTAAAAATAAATAAAGATTATTTTTTAAAAATAAGAATTAAAATTTAAGCCCCCATTTTAAAGATAAATACTGTTTGTTTCCAATTCAATTATAAACTCCTTACAAAAAGACACACCTAAAATAAACATTTTTTAGGTTTAAAATACCTCTTAGAAATGACTTAGAGCTAAACAATTTACCAGTGAGATCCTTCAAGTGTCCAAGTTATAAGGATCAACTAATCCCCATGTCATACAAATTACTATATAAAAAAAAGAAAGAAACAGAAAAAAAGACATTTTTCTAATGCCCCCCATTCCCAAAAAGATCAGAAGAGCCAGACACCATGAATGAAGTAAACAGATCATAGTAAAATATTTTTTAAAAATAGGAAAAAAACCCCACCATAGTTAGTTAAGAAATCAAGATAGGGGCACCTGGGTGGCTCAGTCATTAAGCGTCTGCCTTCGGCTCAGGTCAAGATCCCAGGGTCCCGGGATAGAGCCCTGCATCAGGCTCCCTGATTGGCGGGAAGCCTGCTTCTCCCTCTCCCACTCCCCCTGCTTGTGTTCCCTCTCTCACTGTGTGTCTCTCTCTGTCAAATAAATAAATAAAATCTTTTTAAAAAATCAAGATAAAGAAGCATAAGTCCTTTTTAAAGTTACCAAAGGAACTAATGGAAGGATTTAAAAATAAGATAATAAAAGGAGAAGCGGGGAAAGGAGGAAATGTAAAGATGCTCAATTGTAATATTCATGTTGGGGAAATGGTAGCTGTCACCCATTTTGATACATCAACCAGTTGAAGGGATTGTGGCCAGCACCTGCAGGGGATTTCTGGGGGCCCAGCATTCATCCACTCCAGTTCCAGGAGCAACTCTGAGTTGTGTTGGGATGTCCACACTTCCCAGTCCTGGTCTGTGTGCTTCAGGTGGAGAGGTCTCAAACTCAGCTCATCGGTTCCTGTCAACTGAGTCAACTACGCCCTTTTGAGATCTTTAGCTTGTGGCCCAGAGCACTGTGCCTGCCTGCAAACTTTTTCTTCCTTTTACAGGACAGTACCTGTGAGATAGGCTCTGCTTGATGTGAAGGGGAGCTCTGGGTGCTCTCTTATCTCTATGGTATGGACTTGATGTTCTCTTTCATTTGTCAGAAGGAAGAATGTATCTTGCCCAGGGGGTCCAGAGAAGGACCCTACACCTGCTGTGGGTAAGGATCCCTAGCACGGGATGGGGGAAGGTTGGAGGATATTCGTTGTCCTGGCACCCTGTGGCAGACACCGCTGGTACGTGACACACATCCCCTTGGCATTCACCGCTACACGTTGTGGCTACTTGCTGCAAACACCTCCAAATTCTCTTGCCTGAGGACTTTTTGGGGGGGGAGCTGGGGTGCATAAGAGCAAGCTTAGCTGGTGTGCAGGACAAGCTGAAGTTCCGCAGAATTAATGGGCTAGAAGAAGCTCTATATCCATGGTAGATGAGTTGGATAACTACTCCAGTTTCCTTGCACCTCTGTTGGGATACCTTTGAGGCAGGCTCTACACTGTATCCCAGAGTTCCCCAGTGGGATTGGGCTTCAGCCGCCCACAGAAGAAACTTGCTTGATAGCACATCCTTTCTTTATTGGCTCTCTTCTCTTTCTTTTCCTGCTTCCCTACTCCCCTGGGATCATCTTCTAAACAAACTACTTGCATCTGAATCCTCAGCTCAGGGTCAGATTCTGGGAGAACACAAACTAAGATGCATCCAGTCCCACTGTCTCAGGAATAGCACCTGGGTTTTGATTTCCTTAAAATTCCCCCACCCCTCATTTTCTCTTTCTCTCTCTCTCCCTCAGTTTCCCTAGTGGCCCCACTCCGGCTCCAGCTTAGGACAGATGGATCAGACTTAGCCAATCAACATTGATCTTTCACTAGTCACAGAGGGTAGCATGTTACCCATTCAGACCCAATGAGATGCAATGAGACTTTCATTTCACTGACTTTGAGCCTGGGAGAATTCTCAAGTTCAATGTAATGTGTCAGTTTGACTGGGTTAGGGGTGCCCAGAGGGCTGGTAAAACATTATTTCTGGGTGTGGCTGTGAGGGGGTTTCTGGAAGAGATTCGGATTCGATTCAGTAGCCTGAAAAATCTGCCCTCATCACTGTGGGCAGCAGCATCCAATCCATGGAGGGGTGGGCACTGAATAGAACAGAGAGAGGAGGTGCTAGCCTACCTTGGCTCGGTGCCATTAGTACCTGCATGCACAGACACATGATAGGATTGTGTACATAGCAGGGAAAACTGGTATAGGCTGCTCTGGTCCCTGGGGGGCACCAGGAAGGGCAGCCTAGGGGAAGGAGGGATGCTAGTATGTCCAGCCAGAGCTCCTCCTTCCAGACTCTCTGAACCCAGAATAAAACAAGCTACCAGCAGCTCCCAATGAATACTGCAATTAAACCCAGGTAAGATTAAAGGCAGCAGATTTCTACTTTCCTTCCAGGAATATCTGAGCCCAAACAGACAGATCAGGATTTACATGAAAGCAGTCTGTCCCCTGAAGGTGACTCCAGGGAAACCAAAAGCCTTTCCCTACTCCAAAAACATCCATCCACTGATATTGGGACATAATACTTTCCCCCCACCACCAAATATTGTCCCACGTCAAAATGCAGATGCCCCTAAGAGAGGCAGCTCTATTAGCTATTATCGGATTTTAATTTATTATAGAATTTCACAGATTTTGTAAGACAGCATGTAGAAAGTAAGATGAGGAACCTGGAGGGAAGAGCCAGAGGGTGCCTAGTGTAGACTTTGGACTGACTACAGGGAAGATGGAGACTCAGGGAACATTCTCTTTCTCAAAAAATTTTAAAAAAACAAAAACAAAACAAACCACTGTGCCCTGCATTTACCTTATGTTCTAAGCATTTACCTGATTCTCTCAGATCCACCTTAAGTCAAATCAAGTCACACCCACTCATTTACAGATGGCTGGGACTTGGGCTCTACACTGGCACGATGAATCCTTGTGAGACTCCATGACCCGTGGAACCTAAAATATTTGCTATCTGGCCTTTCACAGAGAAAGTTTGCTGAGCCCTCCAAGCCGGTGGTTCTCACACTTGAGGGTGTGTCAGAATCCCCCAGAGTGTTTGGGGAAAGCCACATGCCAGAGTCTCTGAGCCGGTCCACCTGGGGGAGGGCCCAAGAATTTGCATTTCTAACAAGCTCCCGGTGCTTCTGCAGCGGCTGGGTTCTGCGGCCCACCTTTGAGAACCAGTGCTCTTACCTCACTACCTTGACACAGGAAAATGCCATTTCTTGCAGCTCCATTCTACAGTTACAGCTGCGGAGGCCCGGACCCCACGGCCGTCCTGAATGCGGCCCACCGGGTACTTCCACAGCTGCGGCCCACCGGCCCCAAGTCCCGGCGGCTCGTGGGTCAGCGATGACAGCTGCACCAGGTAACACCTGGGAAAGGGCGGAGGCTTAGCTGTGGTAACAAGGAGACCCGAAAATATAGAAGCTTCGATAAGAAAGAGGTCTGCTTCGACCACGTCAACATTCCAGCGGATCCAGGATGATAGGGTGATTCTGAGTCATGTGGTCATTCAGAGCCCTGCTTTCTTGCCCTTGTGTGGCTCGGCCATCCCCTAGGATGTTGTCCTTCTCTGCTTGGTCAAGGAGAAGTCCTTGCCATCTCCAGGAGATGACCAGAAGGTTGCTCATACCATCCACTTCTGCCTACCTACCACTGACCCAATTCAGGAGGCCGGGCAATGCTCCCCTTGTCAGGCAGCCCTGTCTAGGGAGATGGAGGAGAGATCCGAGAGAAGGACCAGCAGGCTGCCCCAGAGCACTGCCCTGTTCTCTAGTGACTTAAGAAAACAAAAGCTTAGAGCTCGCTCGTGCTCCGCATCCATGCCCAGCGCCTAGAGGCGTGATCCAGGTTGATGCTGTCCTCACTTCCAGATCCAGGTTGAAGAAGTGCTACATTTTTCAAATTTTGCTTTTTTAACAAGAATTTTTGTTATGATTTTATTTTTAAGCAATCTTGCCACTCAACATGGGTCTCAAACTCACAACCCGGAGATCAAGAGTCGCATGCTCCACCCACTGAACCAGCTAGGCGCCCCCCCCAAAATAATATTTTGAAACATGCATAAAGAAAAATGCACAAATAAAAAAAAAAGTGTACTGGGGGCACCTGGGTGGCTCAGATGGTAGAGCATTGAACTCTTCATTTTGGCTCAGGGTCATGGGATAGAGCAGAGCATAGGGCTCTGCACTCAGTGGGGAATCTGCTTGGGATTCTCTCTCTTCCTCTTCCCTGCCCCTCCCCCCACTTGCACTCTCTCTCACTCTCTCTCTCTAAAATAAATAAATAAATCTTAAAAGAAAAAAAGTGCACTGGAAACCCCCTCATGCTCCATCAAGTTACCATCCCCCTGTCAAGAGTAACCACCGTCATGCCTAAAGCACAGATTAGTTTTGCCTGTGTTTGAACTTCATATACCAAGTGTTGCTGGAGATGTGGAGAAGCCAGACCCTAATACACGGAATATCATACTGTATGGACTCTTCCATATCCAATGCCTTCACTTAACATTTTGTTTCTGAGATTTATCCAGTTATTGCATGTAGCAAACAAGCAATAGATGTTTATTGCATGGGTGTTGGGTTGGTTTGTTTGTTTTGTACGGCTGGGTAATACTCCATCAATGAATGCCTTGTTTATCCATTCTACCATTGATGGACATTGTATTCCAGTATTTGACTATTACTAATAGTGCTCCTATGCACGTTGTAATGCGTGTCTCTTGGTGGACATATATTGCATTTCTTTTGGATATTTACCTTGAGTGGCATTGCTGGGTCGTAGGGACAGGGCAGGTGTATGATCAGTCTTGGTCCTCACTGCCAGAGAGTTCTCCAAATGCTTGGACCAGTTCCAAACCCATGAGCAGTGTGTGGGAATTCTGGTTGCTCCACATCCCCACCAACACTTACAACTTCAAGCAGTGAGTCTGATCCAGTTGGACTTGGCTGGAAAGTACATAGACAGACCATCTTTCACTTTCAAAAGCCACAGGATGCTAGGAGAGACACACGTGCAATGTATGACGAGTATGACACCTCATCCAGTGTTCTCATTCTCGGCACCAGGGAGTTCAAATTGGCAGCCCAACACACTTTATAGCCCAGGTATGAGATCTGGAGATTTCATATAAAAATATGGCTATTTTGCTTCTGGGAAAAAAAGTGGGAGATCCAGCAATACAAGGTCTGTGCTCCCTCATGACTGGAATTGCCTGCAGTTGAAAGCTGGTGGCTCCTGACCTAACATTCCCACCTTTCCCTACACCTGCCATAACTGACCCATTTCATTCACTTACATTAGCTTCCCAACCACGGTATATAATTGAGTTTCAGCACATGCAGTGAACTCCCCAGCTTCCCTCCTAGCTCTGATCAAGGCATCCAACGACAGCAACCAAGGCATGCTGTACCTTTCATAGGATATGAGCAATGTGTCAGAAATATCTTCTCTGCACCTAAATATCTCACTATTACAGCTTTTACTTTGTATTAATAATGTTCTAGGGGTGCCTGGGTGGCTCAGTCAGTTAAGCGACCGACTCTTGGTTTTGGCTCAGGGTCCTGAGATGGAGCCCCGTGTCAGGATCTGCGCTCAGTGTGGAGTCTGCTTGTCTCTCTCCCTCTGCTTCTCCCCTTACTCAGTCTCTCTCTCATAAATACATAAAGAATCTTAAAAAAAAAAAAAAAAAAGTTCTCTTCCTGCAAGCATATCTTAAATACAATAAAAATTACTGGGAATAATGAAACTGTAAATTGTCCTTTTGATGGTGAATACTTCCTGTTTCAGGTGTCTTTTGCTGTGTAATCAACCATCCCAAAACTTAGTAGCTCAAGGGGCGCCTGGGTGGTGCAATCGGTTAAGTGTCCGACTCTTGGTTTTGGCTCAGGGTCCTGATCTCAGGGTCGTGATCTCAAGGTCATGAGATCGAGCCCTGTGTCAGCCTCTGAGCAGAGCATGGAGTCTGCTTGAGATTCTCTCTCCCTCTCCCGCTCATCCTCTCTTGCAAATAAATAAATAAATCTTAAAAAAAAACAAAAAAAACCTTAAAGGGGCACCTGGGTGGCTCAGTCAGTTAAGCATCTGCCTTCGTCTCAGGTCATGATCCCAGGGTTCTGGGATCGAGTCCCACATGGGGTTCCCTGCTCGGCGGGGAGTCTGCTTCTCCCTCTGCCTTTCCCCTTGGCTTGTGCTCTCTCTTTCGCTCTCTCTCACTCTTTCTCTCAAATAAATAAATAAAATCTTAAAAAAAAAAAAAAGGAGGGGCACCTGGGTAGCTCAGTTGTTAAGCGCCTGCCTTCGGCTCAGGTCATGA
This sequence comes from Phoca vitulina, assembly GCF_004348235.1. NCBI lineage: Eukaryota > Metazoa > Chordata > Mammalia > Carnivora > Phocidae > Phoca > Phoca vitulina. Next base: position 29,727,139 of record NW_022589725.1, read on the forward strand.
TCCCAGGGTCCTGGGATCGAGCCCCTCATAGGGCTCCCTGCTCAGCCGGAAGCCTGCTTCTTCCTCTCCCAATCCCCCTGCTTGTGTTCCCTCTCTCGCTGTCTCTCTCTCTGTCAAATAAATAAATAAAATCTTTAAAAAAAAAAAAAAGGAAATACATTCCCCCCCCAAAAATTAATAGCTCACAACAGCATTTCATTTGAACATGATTTCAGGGGTCGGTACTTGATCAGAGCACAGCGGGAACAGCTCATCTCTGTTCTGTGATATCTGGGACCTCAGCTGGAATAGCTCAAATAGCTGAGGTCTCATTGGAACCATCCAACTGGGGTTACATGTCTAGGCTTCAGTCCTTGCTGTTGGCTGGGTTCCTCCGTTCTCCCCTGTATGTCCTCTCCAGGAGGTTATTTTGGGCTCCTTTATAGCTTGGTAGTCTCAGGATACTTTGACTTCTTACAGGGGGCTGGCTTCCCCTAGGGGGCAAAACAGAAGCTGCCAGACCTTCTTAAAGCTTAGGCCTGAAATGGCATCATGCCTGCCATGTTCTATTGGTCAAAGCAAGTCACAAGATCAGCCCAGATTCAAGAGGAGCTGCAGAAATAGACCCTGCCCCTCAGTGGGGAAAAATGCCAAGAATTAATGGCCATCTTTAATCTACCACACCTCCCTTACCTGCCTCTCTTTCTCTGTCCTCCATCAGCCCTCTCTGCCACTCTGCTTTCCACACACATGTATGGGAACTTCCAGTCACCATGCTAGTTATAGGAGTACAGAGATAATACATGGTCCTTGACCTCAAGAAGCTTACAGTCTAATGAGAGAAACCACAAACCGATAATTACGATGGAGTGAAAAATGCAATGATATGTGTACATATATGGTCTTTTTTTAAAAAATTTTATTTATTTAAGTAATCTCTACACTCAACATGGACTTTGAACTCACAACACTGAAATCAAGAGTTGTATGCTTTCCTGACTGAGCCAGCCAGGCACCCCCGTATATGATCTTTAAAAGAGCGGCCAGTGTATTATTCATATTTGTAACCCAGCTAATTAAGGAGCTTGGACCAGAACCTCTATAAACACTGATTGAACCAAAGAATTAATGAATGTCATTAACACCTGAGCAACAAACGAGTTTATTTGATCACTTTCTATGAAGAGAAATAACTAGAGGGATGTCTTGAAAAGCTTAATGAAATTAACTGCCCAGTTATTAATTTGCCAATGGATAAAAAATCTCAGGATTTAAAATTTTCTATTGTTTGGAATAAAATATTAATTTATGTGTGCAGAATTGTTGAAGCACCCCAGCACACGGAAAATTCTCAGGGGGTACTGTTTGGAAAAGACTGGATTGAGCATTCCAAGATCACTGGGATACACTGTGGGGGAAGCAATTAGAAGGAAGGACCAACACAGGCAGAAGGGTCCTGAAGAGCAAGTGGGATGGTCAAGGGTAATTTCGCTTAGCTCAGAGTTCTGCCTGCAAGCCTACAACTTAACTGGCACTTGTCACATTGAGGCTAATATTGCTTGAGAAAACAAACAAACGTTTGTTTGTTTAAGCTACTGCTTATTACTTTTTTTGTCGGTCTCAGTCAAATGTCGAGTTTGTTTTTTTGTTTTTAACTCAACATATACACCTCAACATACCTCCCTTTGGGCGGGGAGGATAGAGACATGGATGCTGCAAAACTGTCTTGGAGTAGGTTCCCTCGAAGGAGAGCTGAGAACGGGGGTTCTTGTCTGGGTCCTTCAACGGGGGGTGCTCACAGGAAAACCTTGTAAGGAAGTAAGGAGAACAGGACCCGGCAGGTGGAAAAGCCAAACACGGTTGTAGTTTCAGGTAAAGCTGGCCTCCGCTTGATCCCACAGGGAGCTCTGAAGTATAAATCGAAACACTGTGAATCTGTCTGCCTTGAGGCAAGGGAACTGGGTTTTTGCACCCCATTAAAGCCAGCCATTGGCTGGGACCACCCTGTGTTCGGGGCTGGGGGGTTAAAATCCATGCAGCAGCTCTAATGGCCCAAGGGCAAGTGCTGGATAAAGTTGCAGGTGTGAGCCGTTAGCAACAGCACCTGCAGCAGCTATGGGACGGCAAAAGGGACCCCAGGGGATCCGAGCAAGGCACCAACAGCATCTGCTACAGAAGATGACTAATTCTTCCCGTGAATTATGACAAACCTTAAAATCTAATACATACACACCTATGAGAATGGCTAAAAGGTTACATACACGCTGACCAGAATGTTTCCCAAATGCTGGTGAAGACAGAGAACAACGGAAACTCTCTTACAGTGCTGGTTCAGTCGCTTTGGGAAAATACTTGGCCGTACTTAAACAAAGAAACTGTGATCAAGCAATTCTTCTCCTACAGATGTACCCACAGAAGGGAGACTTATGCCCATCAAAAGGCATGTAATCATGTCAACAATACAAAGGAATGTTGATGGATAGCAAAGGAATTATCCGAGTGAAAGAAGCCAGCCTCCAACAGTTACATACCATATAATTCCATCTATATGACATTCTCAAAAAGATGAAACTGTAGTGATGGAGAGTAGGCTGGTCATTGTCAGGGACTAGGCATAAGGGGGAACAGGAAGTTCTCTGGGATGATGGGACGGTATCTTGGTTGTTTAGCAATGGTATAAATCTATACACGTGTTAAAATTCATAAAATGACACTCTCCCCCCAAATAAATAAATAAATTGAATTTTTTTAAAAAAGATACGTAGGAGAGTGTTCATAGCACTTTATTTATGACAGCCTAAGCTGTCCCAGGTGTCCATTTAGGAGAATAGATATGTAAATCATGCTATGTTCATATGACAAAATACTACCAAGAGCTGAAAAAGAATAAACTACTGGTACATGCAATAGTGTGGATGGATCTCCCATATTATTAACAGACACAAAAGAGAACACATTGTATGATCCCATTTATATAATGCTCACAAACAGGCAAAATCAATCTAGGATGATGTAGGTCAGGAACATACCTGGAAGGGGATATATGGGAATAGTCTAGGGTGCTAACACTATGTTCCATCTTGACTGGGTGGTGGCTTCATGAAATTATTCACTTGTAAAAGATCATTAAGCTGTATAGTTAAGATTTGTACTTTTACTTGTATACGTGTTTTTAATTGATTAAAAGATTTAGATTTTAATCTGATTTGTCCATGTCTAGGTGGTGTTATACAAAGTGCTAAACTTCACTATTGGCTGTTGGTTCTTCGAGGGCAGTCATCTTTTTTTTTTTTTTTTAAGATTTTACTAATTTATTTGTCAGAGAGAGCACAAGCAGGGAGAGTGGGAGAGGGAGAAGCAGGCTCCTCGCTGAGCTAGGAGCCCGATGTGGGGCTCGATCCCAGGACCCTGGGATCATGACCTGAGCCAAAGGCAGACACTTAACCGACTGAGCCACCCAGGCATCCCTTTTTTTTTCTTTTTAAGTAAACTCTACACCCAACATGGGGCTTGAATTCATGACCCCAAGATCTAAGAGTTACATGATCTACCTGCTGAGCCAGCCAGACACTCCTGAGAGTGGGTTTCCTATCGCCACTTAACAAACATGGACAGGCACTGTGCTAGGCTCCAGGGACACAGCAGGGCGAAAATGCTATTGATAGCAAAGGGGGGAATGCTGATATTTGGAATCCCCCAAATTCAGGATAACATTTTGCTCCTGCTTGGTGAAAACACAGCTGCATGAGAAAAACAAATGACCATTTTCCTTAAGAGGAAAAAGATTTTTAAAAGTACCTATAATACCTCCCTGGGGGTGGGAGGGGATTAGACCGTACTTACTGCAGACCACTTCTAAAGGAAAAACTTGCCATGGACTGTAATAAAGCACGGATCAGAATTCATACCAGAATGATCAGAGGAGCAGGGGGTTTTGTGTGCCATTTAGCTTCTAGTAGAGCTTTCTGGAAACATATTGTTCTTTCTCTTTGTCCCCATGTTAGTTTGATTTATGCTTTCTTTGTCTTATGCCTTCATGTTCCTCATGAAAATTTCCCAAATAAAAATGTAAGAAAAGTACTAACCCTCAATTCCTTTGTTTGAGGAGGTTATTTACATATGTTAGGTCTGAATGATGTTCTGATATAATTTTTACACGTATTTTTGCCAAGCTCCCAAATGCTTCCAAATACAGCCTACCCTTAAAATGCAAAAAGTCATTCCAAACAGGAAGAACCCAGGACAACTATATTTTTTTAACTTTTTTAAAAAAGATTTTATTTATTTATTTGACAGAGAGAGAGGGATCACAAGTAGGCAGAGTGGCAGGCAGAGGGAGAGGGAGAAGCAGGCTCCCCACAGCAGGGAGCCTGATACGGGGCTTGATCCCAGGTTAAGGAGACACTTAACCAACTGAGCCATCCAGGCGGCCCTTGACAACTATATTTTGAAATGGTTTAAAAAGCACAACATTGATGAAATCAATTACTATTAGAAAAGGATAGATGTTGCATGCATTTTCCTAATATTAATTCATTTATTCCACAAAGATCTGTTCATCATCTTTTTAAATTTTGTTCGTTTTACTGACCCTGTGGGAAGCACTATAATAAATGATACACTGTCAAAGATGAATAAGACCCAGCTTTTGCCTCCAGGAATTTAAAATGTGACAGCAGTGAAGAAATCTACAGGTGTGGCAAATTAAGTAGTAATAGTACAAGAATTATGCAAACTACACAGGAGTATATAAGAATTTTTTTTAAAAGATTTTATTTATTTGACAGAGACACAGCGAGAGAGGGAACACAAGCAGGGGGAGTGGGAGAGGGAGAAGCAGGCTTCCCGCAGAGCAGGGAGCCTGATGCGGGGCTCAGTCCCAGGACCCTGGGATCATGACCTGAGCCGAAGGCAGACGCTTAACGACTGAGCCACCCAGGCGCCCCTATAAGAATTTTTTTTAAGACACCTACAAGAACATCAAAAACAGAAGTGACACCAGTAGATATAAGATGATTAAAAGTGATTGCAATGGCTGTATTTTATTGCCTTTTTGGCAAAAAGGAGGGAAAATATTTGTATTTGCTTACATATATTTACTCTGGAAAGATTCATGAAAAACTAAGACAGAGGTTATCGGGGCAGGAAGAGAACTGAGCAAATGGGAAGAAAAGCTTTCACTGAGGGTCCTCTTGTGAAATGAACAAATGTGTTTTAAAATGTACACAGAATTTGTTTTGTTTTTTTAATTTTATTTTTATTATTATTATTATTTTTACACAGAATTTGTTTTAATCAGTTATGGTAGGACACACAGACGTGGAAAGGACTTTCACAGCAGAAGAAATTTGCACTCGTCGTCCCCTAGAAACAGGAAGTACAGCATGCAGGGGAAGCACTCGGGGAAGCACCAGAGTTGGTCAAGAGGCAGAGGGAGACAAGAGGAAAAGGTGGGCAAGCGTCTTTACTGTGGTTTCTGAGGAATGGGTGAGGTAGGGTGAGCAGGCTTGATATTGGCTAGTTTGATCATTTCAGTGGGCTCTGGGGCATAGGGGTTGTCCTTACCTTCCTGTTACCTGGCTGGAGTGTAAAAGCCTGACAAAGAGGTGGCTGGGGTATGGACTCTGGATTGGTGGTTTGCACGTGAAAGGCACACTTGCTGGTAACTCCTTCACTATCTCCAGGAATGGCTAGCCCTGGGAGGGGAAGCATCTCTGGGTTCAGCAAGATGTCACATCATCGGGAAATATAGAGAATAAAAAACGTGTCTCCCACAATATGTGAAATGATTAAATATTAATGTGAATGTATTTGCTCCTTCTTGCGAGAGCGGTCTGATACACAGCTCCACCTTCTCTGATACCCAAGATGGCCCCCAGTCTTCAATATTACATGGTGGTGCATGGTCACGGCTGATTGGTCCAGAGTAAGCTCAAGATGGACCAATGAGATTCTTTCTTCTGAAATCTGATACTTCAAACATAGAGAGGCAGGCAAAAAAAATTCTGGAGCTGAGTTTTTTCAAGGACAGTAACAATTATTTTCCATACCTGACTGCCCAATATGATAGCCACTAGCCACATGTGCCTATTAAGTACCTAAAATGTACTGTAAGTGCATCAGATTTTGAAGACTTAGTACAAAAACAAAATGCAAAATATCTCATTAATACATTTTTATATTATTACATGTTCAAAGGATAATATTTTGGATATATTGGGTCAAATAAAATATAGAAAAATTAATTTCACCTGTTTTTTAAATATATATAGCACTAGAAAATGTAAAATGACATCTGTGACTCATGATCTGTCTCCTGGACAACACTACTCTAGATCAACAGAAATCTGTGAACATTCAGGGAAATTTTTCTTTTTATTTATCCAGTGAAAAATTTCTTTCATCTTCCCTTTCCCTGTCTTGGTCATTCAACTCTTCAATTATTTGAAGAACTCATATGCTTCATATATGTATGTGTATAAACTAGCTGGAGTTCATTTCTATTTCTTGCCACAAAATTAAATCATATGATGTTGCGAGTGTTCAGAAAAGGATTAACCCAATCAAAGAGGGGTGACCATAAATTAAACCAAGCAATCCCTATTAGGACACAGAGAATAGAAGTGACAACATGCAGACAAGCAATGTCAACACAGTTTTGAAAGACGGAAGGTTGATGGACAAGCAAGAAACATCAGAACACTGGAAAAGACCACAAATTAGAAGTACAAGAGATTGCTGAAGACAGTGGTGTATTAGTTATCTACTACTGAGTAACAAATTATACCTAAAGCTTAGTGGCTTAAAACAAATAGAATAATTCATCATTGGTCATGGTTCCCATGGGTCAGGAATTCACAAAGCACACTGTGAAGACAGCTGGTCTGTGCTCTAGTGTCTGGGACTCAGTCAAAAGACTCAAAGGTGGGTGCTGGAGTCACCTGAGCGTTCATTCACGGGCAGTTAATGCTGGCTGTTGGCTGGGACTGAGCTAGTTGGGCAGAACCCATAAGTGGCCTCTCCACGTGGCCTGGGCTTCTTCAATCTGGGTTCCATGGCAAGCATCCCATGAAAGAAGAAAAGTCCAGGATAAAGTCCAAGCCACAGAGCATTACTTTTGCTGCATTCTGTTGTTGGTCAAGGCAGTTACAAAGATCCATCCAGATTCAAGAGTAGAGAACATAGACCCCCACCTCTCAATGGAGGTGTGTCAACATTGGTTTGTAAAAAGTATTTATGGAGTGGGATATATATTGGTGTGGCCATTTGGGGAAATATAATTTGCCATAAGAATAAGAGGTGGGACATATTACATGGATATCTATATAAGGAAGATGCAGTTAGAATCATAAGGCCTCTCCCATGTCCCATGCTATCCACCATCTTGCTTTGCCCAGCCCCAGGAATGAAGAACCTGAACCACTCAGGGACACTAGGCCCAGATGAGGCCTTACTGAAAACAGCAGAATTGAACAAAAGTCTACCTACTAATGGGGCATTTCTGGCATCCTTCTCCTGCTGGGCTCCTAGGATGCTGACTGCCAGACCTATTATCTCCCAGTCAGGACATTAGAAGATTCTTCTCTGGAGAAATTCTCAACATAAGAGGAAAAGACCTGTAGATATAAACATTCAGGGTTCCCCAATGAAATGAAGAATGAGGTATCTTAAAAAAAAAAAAATTAGTCCTTGTAATTGAAAAAAAATGATGAAATAGAGTCAACATTTCTTCTTTCTGATGTGAAATATCCCAAATCAATAAGGAGCCCAAGAAACGGAAATACAAACTCATTGTCAGGAAAGTTTAGACTGCTCTGAAACCTTAAGCCAAAATATGGGGTTAGAACAAAGTGCAGGAAAGATATGGAGAAAGGATATTTGCAACTGCAGAGATTAGAAAATAATCAGCCTAGAACATTTTCCAAAATAAGTGTTGCGTCCTGAGACTCTAAAACCAACAACCTCCGGTTGCAACAGCAGGAAAGAGTTCTATAAACTGTTGGTGGCATCTTCCCCGGACCCTTCAGATAGAAGTCTTGAGACACACTCCTCAGGCCTTTTATTCCCATCATTGGCATCAAGAGGGAACCTAGTGTCCTCAGCTTTCCTTTCCTCCAGGGAAGAGGATCAGGGGAGATCCCCAGACCCCCATTCCTATCTATGCCCAACACTCATCCTTGCTTTACAACGTGCCTTGTACATCATTATGCCATTTATTCATGTTTGAGAAGCCCTGGAGGCCCAGCTTAGCCCTCATCACCTGCACTCCCATCCCAGAAAAGCTCTGCACATTCTTTGTTCTGTCCTATTCCCCACCACTGCCTACTCATTAAACCTCTCTTCTACTGTGCAACAAAATCCCCTGTATCCTTAACTTCTCTCAACAGTTCCCCCCTTCCTGCTCTAGCGGAAGTCTGACTTTCCCCTGAGGACATTTTATCCCCTTTGTCCCTCTCAAGGGTGGCTGTTTTTTTCTTCCACACTGGGCAGGAGGTGAGGTATTGTCCTCTCCTTGCTCCTCCTTGCTGCTTCCAGATCATTCTCCCTCTTTCCTCTGCAAATCTCAGCTTTAAATATCCTCTATCACCTTGTATCACCCACTACACCACTATGGCTATACCTATTTCCCTGGGGATATCCCCCGCCCCTTATTTCTTGGCAATCTTAGCCCTTGGCTCAAAATCACTCTGTCGAAAACTTTCAATTCTGGGTGACTTCAATATACTTGTAGGTGACTTTCCAACCTCTGGCCTTTCACTTTCCTGAACTTCTTCTACAACTTTGGCCTTCATCTTACCTCAGCCACTCATTTCCATGGTCACACACTAGACCAGCGCTACTTAGTGTCGGCCATGGGCAAGTGCTAGTGGACGAACTCTTGTTACTAGTCCTCATGAGGTAAGCACAGAAATTCTAGAGGAAGCATTCAGATACTTTCATAGCAATTTGACATTGCTGTGACATCCAACCATGTGATCAGTGCTTTTTGGGTCAGTGTATTTTTTAAAATGTCTTAAAAAAGAAAAAACTCCATTTGTTCCAGTTGTGTGTGTGTGTAGGGGGGCTTGTGATGGATTGCATGAGGGACAAAAAAGAAAAACACTTGCTCTATCACCACAGCTGGCTAGCTGGCTTGAGATGCCCTGCCTAGACCTTGTCACTACCAATAACCACTTCTGTGACATAATCTCACTCTTTTTAAAAAATATTTTATTTATGTATTTGAGAGAGAGAGAGAGAGAGCAGGAGGAGGAGGGGCAGAGGGAGAGGGAGTGAGAATCCCAAGCAGACATCCAGTTGAGCAGGGAGCTGGCTGCGGGGCTCAATCTTAGGACCCTGAGATCATGACCTGAGCTGAAGTCAGATGCTTAACTGAGTGAGCCACCCAGGCGCCCATTTGTATCTTTTAAGTGTGACATAATCTCTCTTTTCATGCCTTCCACTTCTGACTTCCATCACTTACGGTATCTCCAACAATCGTTTGACCCACCAGAACCCCTAATCCATTAATCTGGTCACTTGTTCACTATCCCTCTTGCCTTTTGTTCCATCCCCACCCAGCTTACTTTCCATGACCAGTAATTATCATCACACCCTCCCCTTGCTTATCCCTCTTTCACTTCAGCATACTCACTTGGCAAAACCTCAAGACTGATTAAATCTACCTCTCCACTTGTTCTGGCTTCGTGCCCGTGGAGCTGAACAAGCTGGGGAGAAACACTTTCAAGGCACATCAACAGCTTCAGTTGGATCCCTGATACTGCCCAGGATTCATATTATACTTCCCTTGTCCATTCACTCCCCTATTCTCCTAGATGGCTATTGCACAGATTCTCCTTTGTCCTCAAACAGCTGACACCTCCTTCTCTGTCTTCACTCTCAACTCTTGGCCTTGCTTCCTACTGCAAGGATCTTAGAATCTTAGCATGTAGCTTCTACATCTCCTACTGCCCCATCTACCCAGCTTTACCATTGGCACCCGCATACTCTGTTACCATAGATGCTGCAGTCATTATTCTGCTCTTATCTAAAGCCAATCCCTCCCCTTGAACATTAGATCCCATCGTCTCTTGTTCATTCAAAGAAATCACTCCAGTGATTTCCCCTTCCTTCCCCACACCATCAATGTTTCCCTTTCTCCTGGATCATTCTCATCTGGACACAAGTATGCTGTTGTTGCTCACATCTTAAAAAACAACACAAAACAAAAAAATTATCTTAATTTTACTTTAATGATCATCTACCCCTCTATGTCTTTACTTTGCAGCCAAACTCTTCTGAAGGGTTGTCTGTGTTACTATCTTTAGTTTTTTTCTGCATTCTCTCTTAAATCCTCTCCACTCCGGCTTTCATGTTCACAGAGAAAACCCCTGAAGCAGTTCTTTTCATGATCACCGACAACCTTCACATGGAGAAATCCAGTCTTGGTCCTCCTCTTCCTTAAACCATTAGCATTTGACACAGTTGATCACTCTTCTACTTCACCGGATCTTAGGACATCTGGTCTCTTGGTTTTCTTTCTACTCATTGGCCATTCTCTCTCAGTCACTTTTGCTGGTTCTTCACCTTCAACTACCTCATGCTAGAGTGTCCAAAGACTTTCCCTGGTCTCCTCTATTTACATTTATTTCTTTGGTGATGTCATCCAATCATATAACCTCAAATTCCAGGTATATGTAAACCCCAAATTTATATATCCATATAGACTTCAATCTCAAATTCTAGACTTGTGTATTCAAATGTTTACTCAACATCTCTGTTTAGATGTCTAGTACACACCTCACACTTATGCACAAACTGAACCTTTGATCTTTGCCCACAAGGTCCTGTATCCACAGCCTTTCCCATGGTGAACTCATTCTTCCAATTGCTCAAACCAAAAACTCTGGAGTCATCCTTGATGGTCTCCTTCTCTTAAACCCAACACCCAACCCATCAGCAAATCTGGTTGATTCCATCTTCAAAGCACATCTAGAATTCACCTACTTCTCATCATCCCCACTGCTTCCATCCAGGAGCAAGCCACCACCACTTCTTGTCAAGATTATCAAAACAGACTTATGACTGGTCTTTTGCTTCTATCCTTACCCTCTACAGTCTGTTATCTACCCAGCTGCCAGAGTGATGCTTTTCAGTGGTAAATCTGATTGTGCCGATTCTCTTCTGAGAACCCTGCAATGGCACCCATTCCATTCAGAATAAAAGCCAAAATCCTTCCTGTATTCTACAGGGCGCTAAATGATTTGACCCCACCATTACCTTTCTGATCCCCTCTCTTATCATTCTCAACCCTGACCATTCCACTCTAGCCACACTGCCCTCGTTGTTATGCTGCAAACATGTTAGGCATGGCTCCTCTTCAGAGTCTCTGGACCTGCTATTCCCTCTGTTTGGAATACTCTTCTCCCAGGGGCCCACACAATTCCTCTGTCAGCTTCTGCCCTTCTTTGCTCAATATCACATAGTCAGTGGAGGCCAACACTGATCATCATATTTGTAATTGTAATCAGACTTCTTCTCCTCACTGGCACTCCTAGTCTTCTCACCCTGCTCGGCTTTGCTTATCACTTTCCAACATACAATTCAAGCTATCAATGTATATTTGCATCATTTGTTTTCTCCACAAGAATTCCTTAAGGTTAGATATTTATCAGATTTGTTTATATACATATATCCCAAGTACCTAAAACAGTACCCGACACTTAGTAGTCACCAAACAAATATTTGTTGAATGAATTTAGACTCATAGGTACAGGAAACAAATTGATTACAGGAGGGTGGGTGGGCAGCAAAATAAGTGAAAGGGATTAAGAGGGACAAACTTTCAGTTATAAAATAAATGTCATGGAGATATAATGTACAGCATGGGAAATATAGTCAATAATATTGTAATAACTTTGTAAGGTGACAGATGGAAACTAGACTTAATCATGGGGATCATTTCATAGTGTATAAAAATATCAGTATACATCTGAAATAGGATATTGTATGTTAATTATACATCAATAAAAAATATTTGTTGAGGGGTGCCTGGGTGGCTCAGTCGTTGGGCGTCTGCCTTCAGCTCAGGTCATGATCCCAGGGTTCCAGGATTGAGCCCTGCATCGGGCTCCCTGCTCTGCAGGAAGCTTGCTTCTCCCTCTCCCACTCCCCCTGCTCACGTTCCCTCTCCCGCTGTGTATCTCTCTGTCAAATAAATAAATAAAATCTTTAAAAAAAATATTTGTTGAATGAAGGAGTGAATGAATGAAGAGTGAAGACAGGGCTGAATAAGAAATCACAAGAGAATCCTTATTTGCAGACTCAATCTATCAGTGAGGCTGGGGAGGATGAGGGGATGAAGAGATATTCCTAATTGTGAGCAGAGTTGGTCTTGGTTGGTTGAGGAGAGGTAAAGACTAAAATAATTCACTAACCATGAACCTTATGTCATGAGTAGAATTCTTTTTTTTCCCATGAGTAGAATTCTTGATGTCTTATCTTATGTCCTGACCCTTCTTCCATACATTTCTCCTGCAAATAGCACCACAGAGAACTCACTTCCTTTAAAGATTAAATGATGATAATAATAATTATAGAAGAAGAAGAAGAAATGTTAAAGGATGTATACAGATACCCACAAGAAAACAAAGGAGAGGGGTGCCTGGGTGGCTCAGTCGGTTGAGCACCTGACTCTTGCTTTGGGTTCAAGTCATGATCTCATGGGTTGTGAGATTGAGCCCTATGGCAGGCTCCTCAGCGGGAAGTCTGCTTGAAAGCTTCTCTGCCTCTGCCCCTCCCCCTGCTGATGCTTGTGCTCTGTCCCTCTCTCTCAAAATAAATAAATAAATCTTTAAAAAAAAAAAAAGGAGAAAAATAACAGAAAAAAATGGTAGATGAAGAGCTCTCGCCAGAAAAATGTCACCTAGGAGTAGACAAAAATTTGACCATACATATTGCCATGACTTACAACATTCAACAAAGAAAGCTCAAGAACACAAATTAGAGCTCCACAAGAGACAACAAAAGGAAATGAAGGGTGGGACATGTGTAAAATGGTGAACTAGAAAGCCCTACCTCAGGAATTTCGCTTCTTACTTCAGGAACTCATTTACCCACAGAAACATTAAGAAAACAACAAAAAGCTGTCTGAATAAACATGGTAGGAACTCTAGAAACCAACAAAAGGTTTTAGCAACCAAGCAAACACTCAATCAAGAAAAAACCACCTTCTCAATGGTGAGAAAGTTTTGTGGTAAAGGTAAGTACATGAATAAACATAAAATCCATACCATATGATAGTATTTCATATTTTATTATATTAAACTTCAACATTTTACATTTTATAATTGCAATACTGTTTGTAATTCCACTTTCTAGTTGCTGCAGGATTTAAAAGACAAATGCACGAAAATAATTATGTTAGTGTGTACAAAATTACATAAAGATGTAATTTGTGACACCAAGACATAAGAACATAAAGAAGAGGGATAGAGCTTTATAGGAGTAGAATTTTTGTGTGTAATTGGGTTAAGTGGTATCAATTCAAATTAGATAGTAATAACTATAAGATGTTATATGTAATCCCCAGGGTAACACAAAAAAATCTATAGAATATACATCAAAATAAATGAGAAGGATATAAAAATATGTCATTGCCAAAAAATCAGCTAAACACAAAAGAAGGTAGTAATGGAAGAAATGAAGGACAAAAAAGTTATAAGACCTACAGAAAATGAATAGCAAAATGGCAGAAGTAAGTCCTTCTTTATCAGTAATTACTTTACTTTTTTAAAAGATTTTATTTTTAAGTAATCTCCACACCCAACATGGGGCTCGAGCTTACAACACCGTGATCAAAAGTCACATGTTCTACCGACTAAGCCAGACAGGTGTCCCCTATCGATAATTACTTTAAATAAAACAGATTAAAGTCTCCAATCAAAAGGCATAGATTGGCAGAATGAATTAAAAAACATGATCAAACTATATGCTGTCTACAACAGACTCACTTTAGATTTAAAGATGCAGAATAATTTGAAAGTGAAACAATGGAAAAAAATATTCCATGCAAACAGCAACCAAAAGAGAGCAGAGGTGGCTACATTAATATCAAAAAAGACAGATTTTAAGTAAAAAAACTGTTATAAGAGATAAAGAAGCACATAATATATTGATAAAAAGGTCAATTCACCAAGAAGATATAACAGTTATAAACATATGTACAACAAACATTAGAACATCAAAACATAAGAAGGAAACATTGGCAGAATGGCAGGGAGAAATAGACATTTCTATAATAATAGTAGAAGACTTCCACATACTACTTTCAACAATGATAGACAATCAATAAGGAAATAGAGGACTTTAACAGCACCATAAACCAGACATATACAGAACACTCCTCCCAACAGCAGCATATACATTCTTCTCAACTGACTTCCTGAACATTTTCCAGAAAGACCATATGTTAGGCTAAAAAACAAGTCTTAATGAATTTTAAAGGATTAAAATCAAAGTATCTTTTCTGATCGTGATGGAATGAAGCAAGAAATCAATGACAGGAGGAAAACTGGAAAAGTCACAAATACATGTAAATTAATCACATGCTTTTACACTAAATTCCACACCAGAAACTAATATTACACTGTATGTTAATTAACTGGAATTTAAATAAAAACTTGAAAAAAGAAAAAATAAACAGCATGCTTTTATTTTTTTTTAAAGATTTTATTTATTTATTTGAGAGAAACAGAGAGAGCATGAGCAGGGGGGAGGGGCAGGAGGGGAGGGAGAAGCAGACTCCCTGCCCAGCAGGGAGCCTGATGCAGGGCTCCCTCCCAGGACCCTGAGATCATGACCTGAGCCAAAGGCAGACACTTAACTGACTGAACCACTCAGGCACCCAACAGCATGCTTTTAAATAAAAAATGGGTCAAAGGAGAAATCCCAAGGGAAATTAGAAAATACCTTGAGACAAATGAAAACAAAGACACAAAATACCAAAATGTATGGGATTCAGTGAAAACAGTGCTAAGAGGGAAATTTATAGCAGTAAATGCATACATTGAAAAAGAAGACATATCTCAGATCAATAACCTAACCTTACACTAAAAAGGGGAGCAAACTAAACCCAAATCTAGCAGGAAGAAGGAAATAATAGAGATTGAAGCAGAGATAGAAGTGGAATAGAGAATAGAAAAAACAAATAGAAAAAAAGCAACAGAAAAAAACAATAAAACTAAAAGTTAATTCTTCAAAAAGATCAATGAAATAAACTTTTTTTATTTTTTAAAAGATTTTATTTTAAGTAATCTCCATACCCAACGTGGGGCTTGAACTTACAACCCTGAGATAAGAATTGCATGCTCCACCAACTGAGCCAGCCAGGTGGCCCTAGACAAGCTTTTAGTTCAATTGACTGGGGAAAAAAGATATAAAAGACTCAAATCATCAAAATCAGAAATGGAAGTGTGGACATTATTATAAATTTTGTGGAAATAAAAATATGAATGTTTATATGCCAATCAACAGGATAACCTAGATGAAATGGACAAATTTCTAGAAACAATCTAACAAAACTAAATCATGAAGAAATAGAAAATCCGAATATACCTACATCATTGAGATTGAATAAGTAACCAAAAACCTCCCAACAAAGTAATGTCCTGGGTCAGATGACTTCACTGGTGAATCCTACCAGCTATTTAAAGAATGAACACCAATCCTTCCCCAATTCTTTAAAACACTGAAGAAGAGGGAATACTATGCTATGAGACCCTGATACCAAAAACAGACAAAGACACTATAAGAAAAGAAATTTACACATCAATATCCCTGGTGAATTTTGATGGAAAAATCCCCCAATAAAATACTAGCAAACTGAGTACAAATGATAATTGGCCCTGCAAATAAAAATTTGGATTTGTTAAAAAAAAAAATACCAGCAAACCAAATTCAGCAGCATATTAAAAAAGATTATCTGTCTTGACCAAGTAAGATTTATTCCTGGAACGCAAGCCTGGGTCAATATACAAAAATCAATCAGTGTAATACATCACGTTAACAGAATGAAAGAGAAACCCACATAATCGTCTTGGCTGATAAAGAAAAAGCATTTGACAAAATTCAACACACTTTTTAATAAAAAAAACTCCCCACACTTAATAAACTAGGAATGGAAGGATGCTTCCTCAACATGATAAAGGCCATATATGAAAAACCAATAGCTAACATCATCCCCAATGGTGAAAGACTGAAAGCTTTTCCCCTAATATCCAGGACAAGGCAAGGATGCCCACTTTTGCCACTTCTGTACAACCTAGTGCTGAAGTCCTAGCCAGGGCAACCAGGCAAGAAAAAGAAAAGGCACCTACATTGGAAAGGAAGAAGTGAAATTACCTCTATTTACAGGTGATATACTTTTATATGCAGACACCCCTAAAGAGTCTATACACAATAAAACAGAGCTAATAAATACAGCAAAGTTGTGGGATACAAGATCAATGTACACAAATCACCTGCGGGTTTTTTTTTAAGGATTTTATTTATTTATCTGTCAGAGAGAGAGAGCACAAGCAGGGGGAGTGGCAGGCAGAGGGAGAAGTAGGCTCCCCACTGAGCAAGGAACTCCATGTGGGACTCAATCCCAGGACCCTGGGATCATGACCTGAGCTGAAGGCAGACGCTTAACGACTGAGCCAGCCAGGCACCCCTCATCAGCAGTTTTTTAAAGATTTATTTATTTGAGAGAGAGAGAGAAAGAAAGAGCACAAGTGAGGGAGAGGGGTAGAGGGAGAGGAAGGCACAGAATCTCAAGCAGACTCCCCACTGAGCATGGACCCCCCCCATGCGGGGCTTGCTCTCAGGACCCCAAGATCATGACCTGAGCCGAAATCAAGAGTCAGGCGCTTAACGGACTGAGTCACGCCGGCACCCCCAGCTGGATTTCTATACATGAACAATGAACAGTCCATGAAAGGAATTAAGAAAACAATTCTGTTTAAAACAACATCAAAAATAATTAAATACGTAGGAATGAATTTAACAAAGGAGGAGAAAGACTTGTACACTGGAAACTCAAAATATTACCCCCCCAAATTAAAGAAAGATACAAATAAATGGAAAAACATTTCCTGATGAATTGAAAGACTTAGCACTGGACAATATTCCCCTAAGTGATCTACAGATCCTGTGCAATCCCTATCAAAATCCAAGTGATATTCCTTGCAGAACTAGAAACACCAATCTTAACATTCATATGCAATCTCAAGGGACCCCAAATTGCCAAAGCAATCTTGAAAAATATCAAAGTTGGAGGACTCAGATTTGATTTCAAAACTTATTATAAACCTACAGTAATCAAAACAGTGTTGTTCTGTCTGGCATAAGGACAGACTTACAGACCAATGGGATAGAATAGAGAGCCCAGAAGTAACCGCTCACGTATATGGTCAATAATTTTTAACAAGGGTGTCAAGTTCACAGCAAATGATGCTGGAGTATCTTGTAGTGCCAGAAAGTAAGCAAGTATGAGGAAAAAAAAAAAAAAAAAAAACAAACCCATTGGCGGGGATGTGTCAAAGGGTACAGGAGCCTGCTGAAAGAGCTCCCAGTGGCCAAAACTGCAACAATTTGAGCCACAAGATAAAGAAATGCTGTGTTATAAACCAAAGTATAAAATAAGTATGTGTGAGTCCACACTGATATAAATGATTGAATACATTACTAAATGGGAGAGAAGAGACAAATCTCCTATACAGAATTCCAAATAAATTAAATAGATCCTCCACTGAATTCACAGCGATCAATTTCAGTGCCAGAGGAAAAATTGTGTTGGACTTATTGAAATGAAGTCTATTGATTCCAACACGTCACCTTCTTAAGGGATTTTCAAGGGCAGTTTCAACAGTGATTTTTGCTTTACATGCTGAGGGCTGACTTCAGAAGTTAAACCTGAAGATGATGGGGCCCTGTTAAATTCCCTGCCTGTTAAAGCCCACTACAGGGCCATACACGAGGCAGAGCTCCATGTTTGCTTTTTAAAAAGTCATAAGGGTGCTTTACGGGGTGTCATGTGATGTGATGTTTCCGCACTCATTTGGTGTTGAGATTGGAACATTTACACAAAGGTCAGATGCTGGTGCCGATGCAGCTGACACCCTCCACCTTCTTCCTAAACAAATCGGCCTCCTCGCTGCCCCCTCTTTCTATCAGAGACCTGCCCTGTGCAGCCTTCTCATGCATTGCCTTAGGTGTCCGCCCTCACCTGCTACATTCGCGCCCACCGTCTATCCCACTTTAAACCTATGCCTTCCTATTAATATCTCCCACTAGAGTACTGATGATTAATATTCCCTTAAACAGAAGTGACTTGGAAACCCGGCTTTCCCATAATAGCTGCAAAGACCTGGCCCCGATTCAAGCCCACAAAACACAAGCCAAATTACACACTGGGTGGTGAAGGCATATTTCTTTTTTCTTTTTTTCCAAATCCCGCCCTTGTATGAGTTAAAGTGGAAGAAGTATTGTGTGACCACATTGTTCAAACATAGGGAGATGACTGTCCTCCTCCAGCTTGGTTTTCATTTCTTGGTTCGTCCCCAAGCCCCTGATTTCCGACTGTACTTCTTTTTGATGTCTCCTCTTCCTTAGAAAAGGCTGGAGGGGAGGGCAGAGGGCAGTATGGGGCTTCATCCCCTAGAAGTGCAGAGCCATAGAGGTTTCTAAGAAGGTCAGATTTATATTTTTGTCTTAGAAATTAAGCTCAGGCTGATGGCAGAGGTTGTGTCTCCCAGTGATTTTCCATAGGAAGAATGATCATGCAAGCAATCAATTTCAAAGGGACTTCAAGGGTTGAAAACAACTCAGCAAGGGTGGGTTACCCTCAAAGCTCACAAGCTTCCAGCACACCTGAGTTTGAGCAGATATGCTTCTGAGGCTTCCTGTTTTTTTTTTTTTTTTTTTAAGATTTTATTTATTTATTTGAAAGAGAGAGAAAGCACATGAGAGGGGGGAGGGTCAGAGGGAGAAACAGACTCCCTGACAAGCAGGGAGCCTGATGCAGGACTCGATCCAGGGACTCCAAGATCATGACCTGAGCTGAAGGCAGTCGCTTAACCAACTGAGCCACCCAGGCGCCCCCTGAGGCTTCCTGTTTTAATGTCACCACTGGCCCCGTTTCCAATGCCCATCAAAACCGACACTGAAGGGACAGGAGTTGTGAATGGAGCACTATTGTCTCTCTATGGGGAGAGCAGTGGTCATTCTCGGCACATCTGGGTCAGTCCAAAGTTGAGAGGGGTGGGAGCTCATATGATCTCAGGATACCAGGACACTAGGAGAAAGGCAGAGACATGAGGTTCAGAAGTTCTGGCCCAGAACAAATTGTATTTAACTAGCCATGTTTCCAAATCTTTGTCCAATCCTGATATACATAAAAAAGGGGTATTTGTATAGCTCGCTGGGATCAGCTTGAGGGAGCTTGGATAATTCTAAATGGAGCTTCATGGAAGGGCGCCTGGCTAGCTCAGTTTGTAGAGCATGAGACTCTTAAATGCAACTTAATGGATAATCATTATTTACATTGTCTTTATATATATTCTTAAAAAAATAAAGATAAAAACAAAAAAAATCCATGATACTCTATAATTATGAGAAGAAAAACAAAAACAAAGTGTGGGGGCAGATTTGAATATTACATCCATGTAAAATTTCCTGGTAACAACTCTGTGATTTTTTTTTTTAAATGAAAAACTACAGGGCGCCTGGGTGGCTCAGTTGGTTAAGCGACTGCCTTCGGCTCAGGTCATGATCCTGGAGTCCCTGGATCGAGTCCCGCATCGGGCTCCCTGCTCGGCAGGGAGCCTGCTTCACCCTCTGACCCTCCCCCCTCTCATGTGCTCTCTCTCTCTCTCTCATTCTCTCTGTCTTAAATAAATAAATAAAATCTTTAAAAAAAAAAAAAAAGAAAGAAAAACTACAGCTTGTTTCTCTGTCTCTTTTTTATACCAAGTTTTATGTTTAAATCTGCACAGAGGGGCACCTGGCTGGCTCAGTCCGAAGAAGGTATGACTCTTTTTTTTTTTTTTTAAAGATTTTATTTATTTATTTGAGACAGAGAGAATGAGAGAGAGAGAGAGAGCACATGAGAGGGGGGAGGGTCAGAGAGAGAAGCAGGCTCCCTGCCGAGCAGGGAGCCCGATGCGGGACTCGATCCAGGGACTCCAGGATCATGACCTGAGCCGAAGGCAGTCGCTTAACCAACTGAGCCACCCAGGCGCCCAGAAGGTATGACTCTTGATCTCGGTTTCGTGAGTTCAAGCCCACGTTGGGTATAGAGATTACTAAAAAATAAACTTAAGAAAAACAAAAATGAAAAAAATGAAAAATAAAATGTCTGCACATAAATTCTGATCAAGACTTTTTTTTAAAGATTTTTAAAGATTTGTGATTTAAGATTTTTTAATTTATTTGAGAGAGAGAGAGAGAGAGAGAGAGCACAAGCAGGGGGAGGGACAGAGGGAGAGGGAGAAGCAGACTCCATGCTCAGCCGGGAGCCCGATGCAGGGCTGGATCCCAGCACCCTGGGATCATGACCTGAGCCGAAGGCAGACGCTTAACCGACTGAGCCATCCAGGTGCCCCGAGCAGTCGAAATTATATTTAAAGGCTCTAGTAGCTCTTTTCTTCCATTAACAATGGTAATGTTACATTTTTTTTTTCTGATAATGTGACTGGATTTTGAATCCAAAAGAACTCGGTCACACCAAGTATTTGGAAACTATGAAACTCATCTATGATTTGGGCAAGCTTGGTGAGGGGCCTTACTGCTGCGCCCGCTGAGATGTCACCAGAAGGCCCACTGAGCTGCAAACGAAGAGACATTTCCTAAATATGTGAGCAAGGATTCAGGACCACTCCCAGCAGCAGTAGTGACAGGAGCTGTCCCCCTCCCCCCAGGGCCCAGGGGTTCCCATCTTAAGGCTCCCTGGCGGGGATGCTCCAACTTGCATTATCACCACCTGCCTGGCTTTGGTGCAGCCGTGATACTAATTCTTTGTCTCAACCAGAAAGCCAAGGAGGTAGCAGACATATCATTGTACCCATAGTACAGAGGAGGAAGCTGAGGCCCCAAAGGTCAGGGATTATCCCCCGAGTGAAGCCAGAATCCCTGCTTCCCACCTCTTTGTTCCTGCAGGCCTCACTCACAGAGACTATCTTCTGAGAACAATATTCTGCTGGATGCTGCAAGGCTCTCCTATCAAAAGGAGGAATGGAAGACCCCAAACCAGAATTCCAAGGGGCCCATATGAATGGGGCACATCTCTCAGAAGTCCATTTTCCAGTGAACATCCCAGGGAGGTGAATGCTATTCTCCCAGAACCTACGGAGGGTTCCTGGGGGATTTTTCTGTTCTCTTCTGGTTCTCTCTCCCTCCCCTCTCCCATCAGTGCCTAGTCCTCTCTTCCTCTTTCCTCTCCTCCCTCTCTTGCTTAACTCTCTCCTCCCACTTTTTAAGTCGTTAAAATACAGGATTGGAAGATTCTAGATACACATATTCTCCTTGTATCTATTGACAGAAGATATATGTTCTGTTTTAAACTTTAAACCAGGCAAATTTAATCTTTTATGTCTTTGAAAACAAAATTAAAAACCAATTAGGTTGCTCTGTAACTTTCTGGCTGTGGGCTCTGGGCAAGTTATATACCGCTCTGTGCCTCAGTTTCCTCACCTGTAAAATGGGGACACGAACAGCACCCATTTTGTAGGGTCATTGTGAAGATGAAATGAGTTGATACATATAAACAGCCTTTTTTCACCTTCTTTTAACAGCTTCAGTAAAATTATTAATATATCATAAAATTTACCCTTTAAAGTACCCAATTCAGTGGGTTTTAGCAGAGTCAAGAGTTGTGCACCCATCCTCATGATCTAATTCTAGAACATTTTCATTACCCCCAAAAAGAAACTCATTTGCCATTACTCCCCATCTCCCAAATCCCCCAGCCCTTGGCAAACAGGGATTTGCCTATTCTGGACACTTTAAATAAATGGAATCATACAATACCTGATCTTTTGTGCTTCTTTTACTTAGCATACTGTTTTCAAAGTTTCAAGGTTCATCCATGTTGTAGCATATAGCATATAGCATATTCTTTTTTTTTTTTTTTGGCATTCTTAAATGAACTTTTTTTTTTATTAACACATAATGTATTATTTGTTTCAGGGGTACAGGTCTGTGATTCATCAGTCTTACAAAATTCACAGCGCTCACCATAGCACATACCCTCCCCAATGTTTATCACCCAGCCACCCCATCCCTCCCAGCCCCCACCACTCCAGCAACCCTCAGTTTGTTTCCTGAGATTAAGAGTCTCTTATGGTTTGTCTCCCTCTCTGGTTTCGTCTTGTTTCATTTTTCCCTCCCTTCCCCTGTGATCCTCTGTCTTGTTTCTCAAATTCCTCATATCAGTGAGATCATATGATAATTGTCTTTCTCTGATTGACTTATTTCACTTAACATAATACCCTCTAGTTCCGTCCACATCGTTGCAAACGGCTATATCAGTACTTCTTGTCTTTTCTTTTGATGTGTGTATATGTGTATGCATAATTTATTTTTTCTTCTTGATGCTTTAAAATTTTTCTTACAATTTCTTTTCTTCCTAACTTTATTGAGGAATAATTTACAAATAAAAATTGTTTATATTTATGGTGTACAATGTGATGACTTGATACATCTACACATTGTGAAATAATGACTGCAATCAAACTCATTAACACATCCATCACTTCAAATTGTTACCTTTTTGGTGTGTGGTGAGGACACTTAAGATCTACTCTATTAGCAAATTTCAAGTATACAACACAGTAGGATTCACTCTAGTCACCATGCTGTACATTAGATCCCCACAACTCATTCGTCTTATAAATGAAATGGTCAACAGGTAGATGAAAAGGTGCTCGACATCACTGATTGTCAGGAAAATCAGAAGACCCAAATTATAACCACAAAGAGGTATCACCTCACACCTGTTAGAGAGGCTGTCATCAGAAAGACAAGAAGTAAGAAGTGTTGGTGAGGATGTGGAGTAAAGTAGGTAGGAATGTAAACTGGTGCAGCCGCTATGAAATACAGTATGCAGATTCCTCAAGAAATTAAAAATAGAACTATCATGTGATTCAGCAATTGCACTTCTGGGTATACAACCAAAGGAAATAAAATCAGGATTTTGAGGAGCTATCTATACTCCCATATCAGTTGCAGCATTAATAGCCAAGATATGGAAACATTGTAAGTGTCCACTGACAGATGAATGGATAAAGAATATCACACACACACACACACACACACACACACACACACACACAGGAATATTATTCTGCCATGAAAAAGAAGGAAATCCATTTGCCACAACATAGATGAACCTGGAGGGTATAATGCTAAGTGCAGTAAGCCAGACACAGAAAGACAAATACTGTATGATCTCACTTATATGTGGAACCTAAAAAAGTCAAAGTCACAGAAGCAGAGAGTAGAAGAGTGGGAGCTGGGGGTGGAGGAAATAGATCCTGGTAAAGAGATAAACAGCTTTGAAATGCATGTAGCACATTAATGTGCTAAGTGCCAATATTATGAAGTGATTTTTTTTAACCCTCCCTGTAGGTGGGTGGGTCTCAATTTTATGCCTTCTACCTTGTAGTAGGAGCTCTGCGATTATTTCAGGAGCACCTCTTACTGAGATTCTCCAATGGTTAGGCAGGACTTTTCCATTTAGTTGGCATAAGTGATGATTTACCATTGAGAAAAAGAGAGTGAGGAATTCAAGACCAATCAGCACCTGGCTCCTGGAGGAGAGTTGCTGGAAGGTTCTGACAGAGAACTGGGTCTTGAATCTTCTGTATTAGGTGATACTGACTCTGGAGCAGGAATCCACACCCATACTTAACTTTGGGGAACAGTTCATTGCTGTCTTAGCTTGGGCCGCTGTAACAAAAATACCAAAGACTGCATGGCTTAAACAACGGAGATTTGTCAGTTATGGAGGCTGGGAATTCTGAGATCAGGGTGCCAGCCTGGTTGGGTTCCAGTGAGGGCCCTTCCTGGTTTGCAGACAGCCGTCTTCTTGCTATGTCCTCACATGGTGGATAGCAAGCTTTAGTTTCTTGCTCTTCTTATAAGGACACTAATCCATCCTGGGGGCTCTACCCTCATGACTTTATCGAAACCTAACTACCTCCCAAAGGCCCCATCTCCTATAACTAGGGGGTTAGGATTTCAACATAAGAGTTTTAGGAGGGGACACAAACACGCAGTCCATAACGAATGCTACTTGTTAACCGTCTCCCTGTCTTTTTTTTTTTTTAAGATTTTTTTATTTATTCATTTGACAGAGAGAGATACAGCGAGAGAGGGAACACAAGCAGGGGGAGTGGGAGAGGGGGAAGCAGGCTCCCGCTGAGCAGGGAACCCAATGCGGGGCTCGATTCCAGGGCCCTGGGATCATGACCTGAGCCAAAGGCAGATGCTTAACGACTGAGCCACCCAGGTGCCCCTCCCTGTCTTTTTTATTGTGATTATTGGATATAGGGGTCTGCAGTCATTCTCTCATTTCAGTCATTTATGTGACAGTAATCACACAAAATACCCTGTCAAGGGTCATAAATATTTAAATAGATAATCCACTTTTTCATTTGACATTGTTAACACATAAAGGATTTTTAAAAGTAGAATAAAACTACATTTAAAGAAGACAAATTGAAAAATTAGTCACAATAGAATGAAAGGCCATCTAACTCTGACAAATTCTAAGGCCATGTAGCTCTGCTGAAGGCTCACTGACTCAGAGAAAAATATCTGGAGTCCACCACAAGTAAAAAGCAGTCCAATATAGTTTTTTTTTTTTTCTATTAGAGAAGTATACAAATATACCTTGAATTAAAGTTCTTCTAACTCCACGGTCTATTAAGGCAGGAACCCAGTTTTCCAATTCAGTGGTACATCCTCCTCTGGCTGAGAAAAATACTGTGGACAAAATGTGATTTGAAAAGAGTATTTAAATTTTTTTATTTTATTACATTTCTTAAGAGCAATAATCACCTCATGCCATTTATGCTAAAATAACAGAAACTGGAATAGCAAGGCACTACAGAAATGAATGATGGAGAAGCCCTTGGGTGATCCTAACCAAGACCTGGCCCTAATCAACATTGTCCACAGTTGTTTCCATAGGAAGAAACTTACTCCCTGTGAATTCCAGTGGGAAAGAATGACTTAATGGGAATACTCTTCATTGTCTGCTCTATCAGATACTTTATAGTTTCTGGAAAGCCAAACTTCTTTCTACCATAAGGAAAAGTGAAAATGATGTCTTGCACAATGCCTGACGCATTCTATCATTCATTCATTCATTTATTCATTTTCCTAGTAATGTGGGAATCGGGAATCCTGTCTTATTGGTGAGGGAACTGAAGTTCCAAAGGTATAAAGGTGATCTCTTAAAGATTACACGGGAAACAATTTGACCAACGCTTTTCTTATCTGGAGGCAACGAGGCATTGCTGTTCAGTTAGCATGCTCTTTAGCCAGAAGACTTTCGGTTTTAAGAAAAATCAGAGACTGACCAGGCAGCACACAGCATCAAGATGAAAACAGGTGACAGTGTCTACAACATTTAATTATGAATCTTCAAGCAAGAACTCCATCTTCTGGTGGCACCTGCCCCTCCAAAGGGGCAATGAGGCTGCGTTTGGGGAAGCTGGTATGGAGCAAAGGACCCGGCTCACCGTCGCGCTCAGAGGGGACAGGTGTGTGTGTGCGTGCCAGGGTCGGGAGGAGAGGCAGAGGCACTCCTGCCCCATGACCGCAACCGCAGCCACGTTTTCCGCGGAGCGAGACGCCGCTCGGCTCTCGATTGCTCGCGCCTGGCGCGGCGGGCGGCGCACCCGGAGGCCGGGGCTCTGCGCTCGAGCGGTCGAGCCTGACCCGTACCCGGAGAGAATCGCTCAGCGACTGCCCCGGGCCCGGGGCGGGTAGGAGGAGGCCGCAGTGGCCGGCGCGGGGATGTCGAGGAGCTCGAAGGCGGTGCTGGGCCTCTCGGTGGTGCTGACGGCGGCCACCGTGGCCGGCGTGCATCTGAAGCAGCGGCAGGACCGGCAGGTCGGTGTCACGTGACCGCCTCTTCCGGGGCCCGCGCCCGGTGGCCGCGGCGACGGCGACCTTGGGCCCGCTGGTCTCTCTCCGCGTGGTTCTCCGCTGCTCCTCGTCTTTCCCTCTTTCGTGGGCTCCGCGGCGGCGCGGCCCGCCTCCCCCGCGCTCTCGCGACTGCGGCCTGGCCGCCGCTCGCCGGGTCCTGGGCGCCGCAGTCCCCGCGGCCGCGTGCACCGGGAGGCCTCGGGCGACCCCGTCCTGGCCGGCGCCTGGGAGCCCCGGCCCTCGGCGCCGCAGCCGCCTGGCTCCCGCTAAGGCCCACCCGCGGCGTGGTCGGCGGTCCCGTTCCCAAGTCACCGCCAACCTGCAGTGACACCGACCTTTCAGCGTCTCACCTGGGCTGCTGCAAAGTCGAAGCGGGGAAGGGGTTTGCGTGGGGTGCACTCAGCAAGTTGTCGGCCTCTCCCCAACCCCAGGCCCAAGGTTGAGGCTCAATCCTAATGTGTTTCAGTGCTAGTGAAATTTTATCCCAGGATTAAGGAGGCTTCCCCGCATCCACTTTCCGTGCCTTTGGCCAAGGTAATTTGATGGATGCTTTTTTTTTTTTTTTGTCTTTTGTCTTTTAAGGAGCAGTTTGCTATGGAAACCAGATTCCGGGAACTAGAGATACCAGCCTCCATGTTTTCTTTTTTTCGGTACTTGTATTTCTGGAAATAACCGTGACTTACTGATGGGTAGACTGGCCGTCCATTCTGTGTCTCTCAGTTCCTATTCTCTTTACTCTAGTTGGCGCATGTTTAATGACCGATCTCTGTGTGTTAGGCACCATACTAGGCACGTTGAGAAAGATAAGGAAGGACAGGCCTCCCTGAGTCTGTAACTGATTCACAGCAATGCGGAACGTTGAGTGTGAGAACAAGCAACTAGGTCAGCGCGTGTGTTAGGGTTGAGCCTAGTTTGCTAAGGGTGGAAATAATGAACTGGATGAACTAGTAAACAGTCTTTTCTTGCATTGGGCTGAGCAGTGTGCTTGGTATACAGAGATGAAGCAGATGAGGTCTTTGTCCTTGTTGTTCACAGTTTGTGGAAATCAGAGAAAGGTGTGATGGTGTAAGAATTTTGGGGAGGGGGTATTGGGATGAATCATGACAGGGTGTGAAAGGTTAGAGATTTGGGAATAAAGTATGGCTTCTGAAGGGGGTAGCTTTTGGAACACAGGCAGGAGAGTTCCTCTTCTAAGAAGTGAAAGGAAATGAGGGTGATCAAAAGAAATTTGAGATGGAGTAGAGGATTTAGCTCTGAGGTCAGTGAAGGCAGGGATTTTCAAAGAGTATGGGGTAGGATGGGTAAGAACTTGGTTCTGAACTAGCCACACATCTCATGTTCCTGGGAAGTTTTTTACAACCTAACCTACTCCAGACTTCTTAAATCAGAATCTCTTGGATCTTGGAGGTGGGGGATCCAGCTTAGGTATGTTTTAAAAGCTACCCAGGGAATTCTAACATGCAGGCTGGGTTGAATATCACTGTGCTAGAGAATGGAAGAACAGAAAGAGCTAGATATTTGGAAGTTAGGTGAAGAGAAGATTGACCAGAATAACCTGTGTTTATTTTACATCCAGTCATTCACCGTGGACTTTCTTTCTCGCCTGGGAGGGAGTAAAACAGATGATTGACACTGTGGGTGTGTTGGAAGTTTCAAGGAAGCAAGAAATAAAATAATGACTGTAGTTTACTATCATTTTTGACTGTCTGCCACATACCAGGTACTGACATTCATCCTTACAGGAACCCAGCAAAAAGAGTAGTGCTATATGAGTAATGGTCAAGAGGTCTTGGTGGTTAGGAAGATAGTTAAGTGGAAGTCACAGGCAATCAGCATATATTGAAACTTGGAGGAAGGTAGCAAATGGTGGCCGGAGAGCAAGCTCCTAAGCCATATGCTGAAGTCTGAGAAAGGAAAGGTGGGATCTCAGAGGCAGGTGTGGGAAGAATGATTCCAGCCAATGGTGTGCGCTTTGGGAGGTGGGGTGGGAGTGTGGGTGGGTGTGTCATGGTTCATGGAGCACAGGACCAAATACCTGGAGAGGGAGGAGTCAAATGTCTCTGGAGATGTGGTCAAGGAGCAGTGTTCCAAAAAGTTGGTTTTCAGTTGTATTGTCTGTTCCAGGACTCTTAAATTCCCCAGACTCCTTGGTAAGAGCGAATGACACTCTAGGCTTGGAGGAGGTCCAGCAAGTAGGTACTTTGTGAGTTTTTAAAATAGACCTGATAATTTAAAACAAAAAAACAACCCCAAGCCTGGGCCCCACCCCCATTAATTCTACCTCACAAGGCCACTGTTAAAAAAAATTAGAGTATTTTGTGACCTAAAAACTGTAAAATGGTAATTATTAGTAATGACTGGATTTTTGCTTTAAAAAGTCTCACCTTAAGTGCTAGGTCCATGTTCTGGAATTTTCTGCCTGTCTTTAGTGCTTATCAAAGTATACCACTGATGGGCCTTTATTTTTTCGTCTGGTAGTAGCAGAGTCTCGGTTATGTAACTGGTTGGTAATTCTTTATAATTTTTACTTCTTCTCTTTACACACTAGAAAAAACCAAGTTCTTTCCTTTCTTGCATCCTATTTAAATTTCAGTAACCTTTTTTTTGCTTTCTTTGATGTTTATTATTCAGTGAGGATAATTGCTAACATGAGTGTAGTTCATAGAGTTACTGTAGTAAATCTCACCAAGTCTTTTAAAGCATTGAATATCAATTAAGCTTTTAAAGTTCAACACAGGAGCAGTTTTTTCCTTTTTAAGTTAATGTTATTTCCTATTAAGTTTCTATACTGAATGTTCAGGAATTTCTTAAAATAATGGTAAGAAGTCATTTTAGTGATAACACTAGTGGAGCACACTACCAAATTAATCTGATGGTTTATTACATTTTACATTTATGCAGAAAGTTGAAATAGTAATTGGGTATTTGGAGTCTGAAAGTTTTCAGTGTATTTTAGTAGCACTGTTACTCGGATTGAATGGCACAAGGATGGGAACCACCTGTTTAAGGTGTTACTGAAATCTGTTTCTTACGTTTTTAGAGGCTTCATGATGGAGTGATCAGAGACATTGAGAGACAAAATCGGAAAAAAGAAAACATTCGTCTTTTGGGAGAACAGATTATTTTGACTGAGCAACTTGAAGCAGAAAGAGAGAAGATGTTATTGGCAAAAGGATCTCAAAAAACATGACTTGAAATGGATGTCAAATATTGATGGGACAGTGTCAAGTGTGGGTGTGCGAGTGTGGATGGAGAATAGCTTAGTGAGGTCTTTAACCTTTTTTTGGTCACTGTCCTTTCCAGCTTGACCAAAGAAAAGGGCAGTGGACCATATATTCTAAATTACTGCTTTAAAAGTCCCTGCTGAGTCAAGAAGCAGGCAGACACTCTTCTGAAGAATTTCTGTCTGTGTGGTCCTGGTAGAAGCCCCGGTAAGCTTGGTGTCCAGAGCTTAGGATTGTTAGTGAAAAGCACTTTGGAACTGTGAGAGGAAGGGATGGATAGTAACATGCACTTGAGTAGTTTGATAAGCCGGCACGATGATGAAGCCACGAGAACATCTACCTCAGAAGGGCTGGAGGAGGGGGAGGTGGAGGGGGAGACTCTCCTGATTGTGGAATCGGAGGACCAGGCATCAGTGGACTTATCTCATGATCAGAGTGGGGATTCCCTCAACAGTGATGAAGGAGATGTGTCGTGGATGGAGGAGCAACTGTCCTACTTCTGTGACAAGTGCCAAAAATGGATCCCGGCCAGTAAGGAGCTTCTCAATTCCTTTGATTTGTCAATTCCTGCGTGAAGGTTGTTTTTCTAACCTGTGAGCCAAACATGAATGTAAAATGGACCTAAATAAAAAGATAATTATTATATTTATTATTAGTTTAGTTGGTTAATGACAGATTTATATAAAACATAGACACATTTGTATTAATAAAAATTACTGTCAACCTCTCACGTTGTTAAATTAACGTTCTTGATGGCAACCCAATAAAAATCAGAAAATTGGAAATTCTGCGTTATTTAAAGAATTAGCCACATTGTTCTAACAAGATCATGTTACGGATTTGGGGCCAAATAATAGGCCCAGTATAGAATTAAAGTTCAAGTTACTTGGGTAATATTTAACTCCCGTGGAAAACTGCTGTTGTATGCTGAAGTAAGTCAGAATTAGCAGATTAAGAGTATTTTGTGCTCTTTTTCTGGGACCATTCTTGTTTTCTGCTTGCTGGCCTCCTAGATCTGCTGGCAAGAGATACACATGTGCTCTCCTGATACCTCACTCTTTCAACTTAATCTTTGCATCTGCCAGCTCTCAAGGAGCATGCTCTGCCAGCCATCATGAGTCTTAACCAAAACAGGATTTTCCCATTAGGCAGAGACTAGTAAAGGAATTCTTTGTGTAATAGAGTTTGTAACTAGGTCAGAGAAATGTGTGTGTGTGTGTGTGTGTGTGTGTGTGTGTGTGTATACACATACATACATGTGAAATGGGTCATTTTCTGGTATGTGGAAATGTGTTTAAGATGGATTTAACTATTCAGAATAATAGATACTATTAATAAATTAACATTTTCATAGGAAACAATCTAGAACTTTCTATGCCTTAGCTAGTGTTTGCTTCTGAGCAGTTTCTGCTTATTGATTCACGCACCTGTCTGAAAATCTCAGTGGCATTCCCCTTGTCCTCTCAGGATGTGTTTTAAGCTGTCTTTCACGATAGGGTCCCTACTAACTTCAGCTTCTCTCTTCAGTATCCTGTTGCCACACAACCAGCACTTTGCAGTTAGGGTGAGCTTTTCTTCTCCACAAACATTTCTTTCTTACCCCAAGGTCTTCACACATTTTCATTTCCTCTCTGGAATATGTGTCTCTCTAGCCCCCATGGCCTCCCTGCCAAACACACAGGCACCCCTTTTCACCTGGCCAATTCTAGTCATCCTTCCGGCCCCCCGCAGACCCCACTTTTTCTAGCCCTCCCATCTTCCTAATATGGGTTGGGCTTCCCTTCTCTGTGCCCTCACATTGCCCTATGGCACACACTGCGTTCCACTCCAGTGGTTGTCTTGTCTCTCAGAGCATCAGCATCACCTGATTCTGGTGATTCAAGGCAGAGACCCAGACCCCACTTTCAGAGATTGATTCATCCCAGGAAGATGGAGAACACTGTGCTGTTGTGATGACCTATTTCCTCATCTGTGGCCCTCAAAATTTGTAAAATGCCAAGAGCACACCTGCCTTGGGTACTGTGTATTCCAGTTCCTACACCAGTACCTGGCATGCAGCAGGAACTCAGATATTTCTTGAAAGAATGTGTCAAGAGACCCATAGGAGTCAGGAATGTCAACAGTTGGAAAATTCAATGACAGCAATAAATTAACTTGCTTTTTCAGTATCTTTCTCCTAAAAGTTAGGGAACCACAGATCTCAACAGGTATATGCTATGTTAGAAAAATAAAAATCTTTTCTTCTACCTTCCCCATTCCCATCCTGCTGTCATGGGTTGGCTAAAAAAGAGGAAAAACGGGAAGCATGGAAAATCTGGTTGATAAACGATAAACGCCGCTGTAAATAAACCTATGATGTGCCTTTTTGTTTTTCTCCTAGGTCAGCTGAGGGAACAGCTCAGTTACCTTAAGGGTGATAATTTTTTTAGGTTCACTTGTTCCGATTGCTCGGAAGATGGCAAGGAGCAGTATGAAAGGCTGAAGCTCACGTGGCAGCAAGTGAGTAAAAAGCTCTCCCCCTCGAATTCATGAGGTCGATCCTCCAAAGAATTTAGTGGAATGAATATTCAGAGAATGAGGAGCTTACTTCTAGGCTATTGAGCGGTTTTGAGAGTCACTTTCTATATCACAATGAAAATCATATTCCAACTATATGGAGAAGGAGTTCTTTGTAAAAATACTCAACGCTAACTTAGTGAATTAGGTTTGAGATACTTGAAAACCTCAGATACACACAGAATTTCATTTATACATAATACCAAACTCTGATTTTACTGGAATTAAAAGGTTCACATTTTTTCTGGCAGCCATGTTTAGAACAATAAAACTATTTTTAAAAATGTAAAGATGGCCACATTAGAAATAGTTGAAAGGTATGATGTGGCAAAAGCCAACATAAATCTGGCTTTTCTGTATTTGAACACAGACATGCTTGAAAATTTTTTTTCAATGAATGCCTATGGCCACCTTTTAACCATCTTTAGTACCAGCACCCTAGTCCAAGCCAATTATAGCATGAACAATAGCTTTTTACTGACCTCCAGCTTGCAATAAATTTTTTTGGTTTTGTTCTTATATTAATATGTCTATAACAGGGTACCAACGATAACAGTAAGTTCTAAAAATGACTGGAGTATACATACTGAGTGCCTCGGACAAACCCGGTGCTGTCGTAGACCTGGAGACTGCTGTGCTGAGTGAGACAGCTGGGGAGCTGGCATTCTAGGCATTTATTTTCAACAGTAAGCAGACAAACAAATAAGTTAATTACCCATAGGCACTTTTTTTGCTAGGAAATAAGCAGGGTAATGAGAAAGAGTTTAGATGAAATGATCTTAGCCACTTAAGGTATTCCTTATAAACTGCAGTTGCTTTAGCAGCTTAGACTGTTATCTTAATTATCAGTGCTTCCCTAGGAGATGTACTAATGAAATCTGTCAGTGGTGAATTTAGGGAGCCTTTTTTGACTAGCCAAAAATATGCAAGTAGAAAATGAAGGGAAGTTTGTACTGAGGATATAGCCTCATAAATGTAATTGTGATGTTTTTCTCAACATGTACATGGGATATTGCATCTAGGCAAGGTCAGATTAATATTAATAGATTATTCTGATGCATATACCCATGACAGATTTGTGTTTGATCTGCAAGTAGCTTCTCAAAAAGCTGTAAAGTGGAAGAAATAGCAAGTATGTAGAGTTTATTTGCAAGAATACGAGTTTTCTGTGGAGGTTCTCTTGAAAAGAACAACTGGCTTTTGGTTATATTGCTTAGAAGATGTATTGGTTCAGTTTGCACTTTTAATTAGACTAACATCACTTGAAAATTATGTTTTCACTGCCAGAAGACAGATTGATGGGAGATAATACCGTGGTATGATGAAGTGGCAGATCAGACACTTGGTAGATCTGGTCTTGGTAAACTACTGACCAGTATTTCTAGTTGCACCTAAAAAACCGAGACTCTCAAGAAAGAGCTGAAAGAGAATCAGATGGTTTTGGATAGATTCTATTGATGTCACCAAATAGGTGGGTTTTCTATCCTTTTAAATCTTAAACTTTGTTGATTTTTCCAAGTAATAAGTAGAAATGCTTGTTTGATCACAAAATACCATTAGTAAAGCAGTCTGGTCTCCTGACCTTTCTTCCATGCCCTTTCTTGTGTCCTCTCCTCCTTAGTGATTTGTGAACCACAGTTGGAAATGCAGGAGAAACTCTATCATGTGTTTGGGAAGGGTAGGGTACTTGTTACATTCTCATCCTGGACACTTACTCTTCCGTGGCAGGTAAAGAATGTACCATGATCTGTACTCATTATTTTTCTAGGTGTTTTCCAGCAGGTGCTTGTGAAGTGCCTACTGTGGCTCAGCCAGCCCTGAGCTCCTCTCTGGGGACACACTGTTACTGATGGGCTTGGGCTGCTAGTGGGAGAGCAGAAAACCCACCTGGGATTCCTTTTCTTCAGATTACAGATTCCAGGAGAGGAGGAAAACCACGTCCTTCATATACTGAGTTTGTAGTTTGCGCAGTAAATATTAAGTGATTATAGAAAAAGTTATTTTCAAGTAAATATATGAATTTTAACTTTTGAAAGTCATGAAATATTTCACACATACCAAAAAAAATATGTATATATATACACCAGAAATAAAGTAGCAGACAATGTCTCTACCACTGAGATTAACAGTGAATACATGTGTCTGAGGTACTCTAGGGGTCTGGGAGTAGGCAGAAGCAGCTCATTTCAGTCTCTCCTTAAAGTATTTCTTGAACAATAACTTTTTTAAATTGTGGTAAAATATATATAACATGAAAGTTTACCATTTCATCCATTTTTAAGCATATAATTCAGCGGCCTTAAGTACATTTACACTGTTTTGCAACCATTGCCGCTATCCATCTCCAGAACATTTTTATCTTCCCAAGCTGAAATTCCATATCCATTAAATAGTAAGTCCCCGTGGACAGTTTAACTGTTTTAAGGAAGATGTTTGTTGGCTGATGTGGACCTGTTGCAAAAATGCGTGGAAGAACTTGAAAACTCTGTTGATGGGGTTAATTGTTTGGTGGGCTATCTATAGGTTTCACGAGTCTAAGGAGGGGAGAGCTCGGGTAATGGAAGCGTCAGCAGTATGAGAAGTGTCAGCATTACCAGGCCCTTGGAGTCAGAGGTTTTCCCGTGGACCATCGGGGGTCTCAAGCTGTGAGCACAGGTGCTGGGGAGCCTGAGACGCAGTTTACTAGCCCCCTTACATTTTCAGGATGCGCTTTCTGGAAAGAAGAATCAAGTTAGATTCTTTTCATGGATTCTCTGTCCCCTTTTCAATTTCAATGGCCCCAAATCAATCACTGTTTCTATTAGGTTGAAAACATAGTTTTGAATAGCTGGTATCATTTTGTCCATTTACACAAAATTACATAATTCAAAATTGCATATAGATGTAAGAAGAAATGGCTGAAAGCATAGTCATTGAATGTGTCAGAAGTGATTGTTTCTTGATGGTAGATTTAGTGATTTTTACCTCCTCCCTTGCTCTTCTATTATTGAAATCTTCTACAGTGAACATGTGTTACTTATATTTCTGGA
This sequence comes from Phoca vitulina, assembly GCF_004348235.1. Classification (NCBI taxonomy): domain Eukaryota; kingdom Metazoa; phylum Chordata; class Mammalia; order Carnivora; family Phocidae; genus Phoca; species Phoca vitulina. Next base: position 29,762,102 of record NW_022589725.1, read on the forward strand.
AAACACTTCCCAATTCGGGGCCATGAATGCATCACCTGTAAACGAGGAAGCTGGACCAGATGAGGAGTTTTCACGTGGAGCTCCGGGGGTGTCTTGGAGCCTCTGAGAGTGGGCTGAGCAGCCAGGCCTCTCGGCTCTGGGCCCCTGTCTAATGCTAATGTCATCCAAAGAAAGATTTCCATGTATGAAAATGGCCAAACACTGAGTAGATGGTGACTACATTATTTTCAGCTTTGAAATTCTGTTTCTGCTACTTACAGAGCTTAGAAAAACATATAGGCAGGGGTGACTTTCAAAATATTTAATAAAGATCAGCCCCAGCAGTCAGAAAATGTGGGCTGTAGCAGGTACCTGGAGGCCTCACGGCCAGAGGTTATCACCTTATCTAGTGCCGCGTTGTGTAAGGTGGAGAGATGCAGGGACGGGGCTGGGGGTGGGGGGTGTACAACAGGTAGATTGCTTAGTTGCTTAGGATGGCAGTTGTTTATCATAATCAGTTCAGCCACACCTCAGCCCTGCATATGCAGCGTGTAAGGAACAACTGTACATACTTAGGTGGATTAGTGCTATTCATCTAATGAAAGCAAAACAGGAAATAAAATTCTCTACTGAGACTATTCCAAGGTATTATCCTTTCTTTAACCCCTCTGTTCCCCACCATTACTGCTCAGATTATAAAACAACGAACATTTCCCCTGGAAGGTTAACATCCCTAGTCATGCTTTTCTCCCAGCCCTTGTTGTGTTTGTGTTCCAGGTTGTCATGCTGGCAATGTACAACTTGTCTCTGGAAGGAAGTGGCCGGCAAGGTTATTTCCGGTGGAAAGAAGATATCTGCGCCTTTATTGAGAAACATTGGACCTTCTTACTAGGGAATAGGTAATGTGATTTTTGAAAAACTTACACTTCCATGAAGAAGTAAAGAACAAAATACATGAGGTTTGAGACAGCCTAACGAAGCCCCTTAGGAATTAGTACTTGTGGCAATTACAAAGAATATTTTAATTCCAGAAGATATTGTTACTTTTTTAAGTTAAAAAACTTATTTACGGAAACTAAAGTGGAAGTATATACTATTAAAAGTATAGGTTTCCAGGGACGCCTGGGTGGCTCAGTCGGCTAAGTGTCTGCTTTCAGCTCAGGTCATGATCCCAAGGTCCTGGGATCGAGTCCCGCATCGGGCTCCCTGCTCAGCAGGGAGTCTGCTTCTCTCTCTGCCTCTCCCTTCTGCTTGTGCTCTGTGTGTGTGTGTCTCTCTCTCAAATAAATAAATAATATCTTTAAAAACAAGTATAGGTTTCTAGACTTTTCTCATCCTACTTTAGAGGAAACTCTTAGTTTCTACTGAGCATGAAGAGATTTGAAGAGATTCTTAGAAAGTTAAAAAATAGAGCATTGGATTGCATGAGGCTGTTTAACAGTTGGATGAGTAACTCTGTAACGTGAGGATATAGGATCATTATGTCCTTTTGAAATCAATATCTTACAGAAGGTCAGAGGAAGAAAAACAGTGGCAGTGATGGGCTGTACCTATTTAAATTGCTCCTCATTAATAGACTCTTACCCGTTCCGTATTTGTTTTTATTAACTAGCAGGTAGAACCTGTTGATAAAGTTTTGGTATTATAGCGCTTAGCAAAGTCTAGGCATCTTAATACACATACGGCTTGTTCATTCATTCCTCTCCATGATAGTGCATTGACTTTACTGCTGAGCATGCCTCCTTGGTGCTCTGCTTTGGCTCGGCAGACCTGGGTATGCCAGTGCACAGATATTGAGACCACATGTTTTAACTAAAGGTCCCTGCAGATCAACAAGATTTTTATTGCTATTAGGGATTAGCGAGTTTGCAACTGCATTGGCAAATTGTGTGAGATGCTGATTGTTAGTTGCCGTCTGAAGTCCCGTGTGAGGTTCATAAATCTTGCCTAATTGGGTCAGTGTAGATGTGCCACAGGCTCTGATCACAATCAGAACAGGGAGTTTGTGCCTGCCCTCACTCTGAAGGCACTGCAGCCTCTGTTTCCTGGGGCGCTGAGAAGTCAGCTCCACCAGCATGGCCCGGAGCTCAGGGCGGGCAGCCGACAGGAGCGGCGGCTTTCTGAAGGCTCGGCTGCGGGGAGAAAATAGAAGAGATTCAGTATGGTTGTACAAAAGGAGTTATTTTTGTTCTTGAGTTATTTAGTGCTACTAAGAAAAGAATTGACAGTATAACTGGTTCTTTTCTTAAGGAAAGGAAATCTGTTGTCTTAGTTTAATGATTTAGCACTATTTATGGAACTTAATATACCCCATTTATAAGGCGCAAGAAAGGGAAAAAACTGATAAAATTAGATCTTGGAACGTTTTCCTGATCTCTCAGTGCCATTCTGCTTAGTAGATTGTCTTCTGGAAGAAATTGGATTTAAATTGCCTGTTTTTAAGGATTTTGCCATATTTTAACATAAGTTGTTCAGTTGTTTCATTTGTTCATTTGTATAGCATGTTCTGAGAGGAATCAGCCAAGACTTTTTTTCTTTTTAATACTTTACTGAAAGGCATTAATTACTCTCCAGTTTCTGTGTAGTTTAACCATTAAACTAGTGGTTTTTGGCCGTGTTAGTGTATCACTTGAATTACCATTTACTTATTTAGATCCAGTCACTTTTTTTTTAAATAAATACATTCATTTTAAAAAGAAACTTCAAACCACCATGATAAGTAGAAAACCCGTATCATTTGCTATACGTAGAATGACACTATAAAAATAGGTGTGCTAAAAATAAAACAGTGCTATTAAATTATAGCTGGATCCCAAGGCCTGTAAAGGCAATCAAGGCCCTCTGTCTTGATTAAAAAGGGTAGTAGCATGTGTTGGGGAGAACTTAAAGCAATGAACTTTCTCCTTGATCTCACCAGAAGGAATGAAAGATCATTAAAATTACTCTGTGTGGGGCGCCTGGATGGTTCAGTTGGTTAAGCTTCTGACTCTTGGTTTTGGCTCAGGTCATGATCTCAAGGTCGTGAGATTGAGCCCTGCCTGCTCCGTGCTGGGGGTGGATTCTCTCTCCGCTCCTCCCCTGCCTGCTTGCGCCTGCGAGCTCACATGTGCGCTCTCTCTCTCTAAAAAAAAAATCACTCTGTGATTCCTTGTCACTCAGTTTCCTGCCTCAGTGCTGTCCTTCACTTTGGGAACTGCTGTCAGTATCCGTGATTGGAAAAGCCACCTACCTGAAACCCCTGTCCAGAGGCAGTCACCACATACTCACATCTCTGTGTCTGAACATACACGGAATCACTATGCCCCAGGGAAGCGGCCTGCAGAGGACATGCACATTTAAGAGTTTTTTCATAGCTACTGAAGATTTTAATTCTGCTATCCATAGAACATTCTTTAAATTCTTAACAATAGGCATTTCTCATTTGTCATAGAATCTAAGAGTATAGTATACTGTGTAATGAAGTATAAGATTTGAATACATTTTCTTTCGGATGTTTACAGGCTTTGCTTTTTATACCTTTAATGTTTTACTAAAGTTGAAATAGGTAAAGGTTTATTCAAATGACTTTATGTACCTATTGTGGAAACAAGTTTAAACGGATACAAAAGCTTTAATTAATTGCTGCAGCTTAATTGCCTTTGTATGTGTGATCATTTAATCTGCTTTTATAATCCTGGCCTTGAATTTTTCTAGGTGTAACTTTTTTTTTTTAATTCCAGTGTAGTTTAACAGAGTGTTCTATTAATTTTAGTATATAGGAGGTATATCTTTGATTAGTGAAGAATACTTTGGGTTTTTTTTGTTTGTTTTTTAAAGATTTTATTTATTTATTTAGACAGAGAGACACAGCCAGAGAGGGAACACAAGCAGGGGGAGTGGGGGAGGGAGAAGCAGGCTTCCCGCGGAGCAGGGAGCCAGCCTGATGTGGGGCTTGATCCCAGGACCCTGGGATCATGACCCGAGCTGAAGGCAGACGCCCAACGACTGAGCCACCCAGGCGCCCCAGTGAAGAATACTTTGAATACTTTTCTCTATTAGCATATTTCATTGATTTTTACGATGCACACATTTTTAAATTTTCACATCTCTGACAACTGGATACAAGCTGGATACAATCTTGTAAGGGCTAGTGTGTCATAACTGATGGCTAGTTTTCTTTTTTTGTTGTACATAAAATGGTGTATCTTAAAGTCAATGAATCTTACATTTGATGAAATATGATAAAACACATTCATAGTATTTAAAAAATTTTTAAATGATAAGACAAGGATTCTAGGGGGAGGGCAGAGTAGGAAGCACCAGAAGTATCTCCCCACCTAGAAAACAGTTGAAATGGCAGAATCTGTCTGATGTAACTATTTTGGGTCACTGGGTCTATTTTGAAGGCTTGCAACTTCCAGGGGGAGGCTTGGAAGGTAAATTGCATTGATTTTGGTGGATTTCAGCTCTTAGCACAGTGACATTTCCCCATTCCACACCTTTCAGCCCTGTGGCAGCCAGCAGTGCACTTGTTCCCAAAGCAGCTCATACACAGCTTGTGGGAGTCAGGGTAGACAAAAAGGACCCTGTCCTCCAAATATCAGGAATCTGCTCTGATCACTGATTGCTGCTTCTGATCACAGAAATGAATATGAAGAGGTGGGTTACACCTGCCCTGAATTGTTGTAGACCTTTTTCCCTCTGGCTGCAATGACTTCAAGGGGACTTAAAAGGCCGGCACTTTCCTCCCTGCCTTCATTTTTCCCTTTGTCCCCTTTTTGGAGCCAGACATCGAAAACTGAGACAATCAAAAGTAACCACATACACAGAGGAAATTAGAAAGTCACCGTGTATGCCCAGGGGAATGACCAGAGAAGAACTTAAATTTTTTTTTTACCTCGGACTGATCTTTGAGACAGAGACACCCTACAACAATCAGAAAAACAAAAACCCTTAAACCTCAGGGAAGGAAAATAATCTGATTTCCAGAGTTACTACGTTTTAAATTCAAATATCCAGTTTTCAACAAAAAATTACAAGGAATACAAAGAAACAGGAGAGTATGGCCCATTCAAAGGAAAAAACAATAAACCAACAGAAACTGTCCCTGAAAACGACGTACCGATAGATCTACCAAAGACATTTATTTATTTATTTATTTATTATTTTTATTTTTTTAATTTATTTATGTTTAAGATTTTATTGATTCATTTGACAGAGAGAGAGAGAGCACAAGCAGGGGGAGCGGCAGGCAGAGGGCGAGAGAGAAGCAGGCTCCCTGCTGAGCAGGGAGCGTGACACGGGGCTCGATCCCAGGACCCCGGGATCATGACTCCAGCGGAAGGCAGATGCTTAACCAACTGAGCCACCCAGGCACCCCCAGACAAAGACTTTTAAGCAACTGTGTTAAAGATGCCCAAAGAAGTGATGTGGAGAAAGTCAAGAAAATGAAGTCTAAACAAAATAGAAATATCAGCAGAGAGATTAAAAACCTAAAAAGAAACCAAAAAGAAATTTTGGAGCTGAAAAGTACAGTAGCTGAAATGAAAAATTCCTTGCAGGGATTCAGAAGCAGGTTTGAGCAGGCTGAAGAAAGAGTAAGCGAATCTGAGAATAGGAGAGTGGGAGTTACTGTGAGCAGAGCCTGAGGGACCTGGGGAAGGGACACCATCAGCTGGACCAACATACCTGCTGTGTGAGAAAGCAAGTGGAACGTGTCTCCCCACCCCACAATATCCTTTGGGCAAGAGTGGGGTTTGGAAAGGTTAGGAAAAGGTGTGAATGTGGGAGAGATGCTCTGGGACCAAAACACTGGGGCGGAAGCTAAGGTGTCATCATCCCCATCAGAGAGTGCCCATGCCTATTAAAGTTTATATTTGTGGTTTTTGTTTTCTAGCACATCTTTGTCCATAAGAATGCTTTTTTCTTTTTGCCTCCCTAACAATATTTTCCAACTGTTAAGGCTGGTCTTCTTATGAGAGACTGTGTTTCAGGATTTCTGGTAATTATGTTTTCAAGGTGGAAATACAATAGTTGCCTTTAAAAGCATTTTCAATGGGAATCTGAATAGTTGACGTTTTACGTATCATCTAAAGTTTTTGTTATATACTTCTTTTTTTTTTCAAAGCTGGTTATTCCCCCAGAGTTCAACTCTATTTGTGGAACATATTGTATAGTTTTATTCCACTCTATGTACAGGCAAATAGGAGCAGACTGAGAGGTGCATCTGACTCCTGGGGTAAAATGAACTGTTTACCAGGGCTAATGATTCTCTTGCTTGCTTTCCTGAGAGCTGTGTTTAATTCACATATAAAAGCAACTTAAGTTCACTTCAGTTAGCCTGTGGAACTCCATAATCATGATGATTGTGATAAGTGTTTTATTATGAGCTTTGTGTGAATTATTTCATTTAATCCCCATAGCAGCCTTATGAGCTAAGTTCTTTGTTATCCTGATTTTAAAGAAGAAACTGAGGCAGCCAGAAGGTGGTAGAGCCAGACAGGCTCCAGAGCCTCTCTTTTTTTTTTTTTTTTTTTAAAGATTTATTTATTTATTTTCAGAGAGAGAGAGAGAACACACATGAGCAGGGAGAAGGGTAGAGGAAGAGGGAGAAAGAGAATCTCAAGCAGACTCCCTGCTGAGCACAGAGCCCATGTGGGGCACAATCTCATGACCCCCAGATCATGACCTGAGCCGAAACCAAGAGTCAGAGGCTCAACTGACTGAGCCACCCAGGTGCCCCCAGAGCCTCTCTCTTGACTATTAGGCTCTGTTCCTTCCAAGATTGGAGGTTCCCTAGTGTGTCATAGGCTTTGAGTCCTAGAGTATACAGAGTATATTTTCTACATAATGAGAGAATTGAAAAGCCAATAATTTTTAAATTCTTGGACTGTCCAGGAAAAAGACTTCGACTTGGTGGAGCACAGTAGCAGGTTGCCTCAGCGTGGGAAGCCCGATGTTCTTCCGTTCGGGTGCTCAGGAGTTCGGAGAACCAGGATGGTGGAAGCTTGTTCACAACAAGCCCCCAACAATGAAGCCTGAAGGAGAGAAGCTGTCTGCCTCGACTCTGAAAGTAAAAGGTACTCTTGTGAGAGTGCTGCAGGACATGCTGACCAGGCTGAAGCCAAGCAAGCGTGAGCTTGCGAGACATCCTGCTTGTACCGGGCATAGCCCATCTGCCTCTCTGGAGTGACTCCGTCTGGCAATTTCATTATGACACATTTTGTGTGTGCTATAAATAAATACCATACAAAAAATATTTGATCATTTCCTAATCAAGTGGCCAGTTGTATGTGTGCTCCCAAGGTGAGCATTCAAGTTATGAGTTGTGTAAATTTCCTTTGGTATCTGAAAGGTTCTCTAGTTCCAATCTCATTTAGTTTTACACCTTTTTAATATGGAAATTTTTAAACATACACCAATATGAATAGAGTAATGTAATGAATCCCTATGTACCTTTCATCTCGCTTTAGCAGTTAACTGCTAGCAGTCTCATTTTATTTAGATCCCTGGGTGCTTTCCCCCAACCCTCCACCCATCCCACCCCTTGGATTATTTAGAAGGAAATCCCAGGCATCAACATTTAATTCTTAAACATCTTAGTATGCTGGGCACCTGGGTGGCTCAGTCGGTTAAGCGTCTGCCTTTGACTCAGGTCATGATCCCAGGGTCCTGGGATTGAGTCCGACATCAGGCTCCCTGCTCAGCTGGGAGCCTGCTTCTCCCTCTGCCCCTCCCCCCACTCGTGGGCTCTCTTGCGAGCTCTCTCTCTCTCATAAATAAATAAATAAAATCTTAAAACAAACAAAAAACATCTCAGTGTGTTAATTTTGGGAGATAAGAACTCTTCTGTAGCCTAACTATGATGCCATTCTCACACTGAAAAAAAAAAAAATTAACTCCTTACAGTCACACATTGATCAGATTTTTTTAATCTAAAAAGTTTTAGTGAGCTTTAAAATTTTTAAAATATAATTGAGAAAAAAATCAAATAGTATTGAAAAGTAGAAAGCCTGACAGTGTCCCTCTCCCCCACACCTACACCTACGCTTTTTCACTCCCCAGAGTAACCACTGCTATCTCTTGTGAATGCTTTTGGAAGTTATTTCTGCATATTTCAGCATTTTTATTGAAAAAATAAGTAAAGTCATACTGTAATACCTGTTCTTTATTCCCTCTTCCCCTTACGAGGATACCTTGGATATCTTTCCGTAGCAGTACATGTAGATCTACCTTCTTTTCTTTTTTTCATTGTATCCCAGTGAGTGGCCTTAATATGGTGATATATAATAGGCCATTCCCCTGTTGATGGATGTTTTGGTTACTTCTACCTCGTTGTTGTTATTTTGAACAATATTACAGTTGTACGCATTTGTGTGTAAATTATTTGTGATAAATTCCTGGAAACAGGTTGCTGTATTGAAGGGCATTATTTATTCAGAATTTTAATTGGTGTTGCCAAATTACCCTCCAAAAAGTTGTAATAAAATGTGTGCCTTACTAGAAAGGCATGAAAATACCCATTCCCCATATTCTTGCTGAGCATTACTAAACTTTTAATGTTTACCAATTTCAATAAGGAAAAGATAACATTTAATCATTTAAATTTGTGTTATAATCCCTTTTTTCTTAAGAAAGCTCTAAGTCTTAGTTTAGGGCATTCATTGAACATTTCTCTATTTTGAACATGGTGGTAAGTTCACAATAATAAATTAGCAAAAGAAGCTAAAGCTGAGGTATTTATTCTTTAAAATTTAGGTATTTATTCTTTCCTGGCAGCCTCAAAACCAACTTTAGATCCCATCATTACTGTTGAGGGCCTTCGAAAACGGGCGAGTCGGAATCCTGTGGAATCTGCCATGGAATTAAAAGAGAAAAGGTCTCGTACTCAGGAAGCAAAGGACATTAGGAGAGCCCAGAAGGAAGCGGCTGGTTTTCTTGACAGGAGTACTTCTTCGACTCCGGTGAAGTTCATAAGCCGTGGCCGCAGGCCAGACGTGATTCTAGAAAAAGGAGAAGTGATCGACTTCTCATCCTTGAGCTCCTCTGACCGGACCCCTCTGACCAGCCCATCTCCTTCTCCATCTCTGGATTTCTCTGCCCCTGGGACCCCCGCCTCTCACTCGGCCACACCCAGCTTGCTTTCAGAAGCAGATCTGATTCCAGATGTGATGCCACCACAAGCCTTGTTTCATGGTAAGACCTGCCTTTCTTGCATCTTTGGTTTTATGTGTGGGCCATGATATAATGCATGTGTTTTCACCTCGTGGGCAGTGTGCCCTACATTTCTTCTTTCCTCAGTCTTGATCACACTGTCTTGTGCTCTGCACAGATGATGATGAGATGGAAGGCGATGGGGTCATAGACCCAGGGATGGAGTACGTTCCACCCCCCGCTGGGGCAGCAGCATCCGGGGCAGTAGTCGGGGGCAGAAAGAAGGTCAGAGCACCAGAGCAGATAAAGCAGGAGGTAGAGAGTGAGGAGGAGAAGCCCGACAGGATGGACATTGACAGTGAAGACACAGATTCCAACACATCTTTGCAAACCAGGGCTCGAGAGAAGAGGAAGCCTCAGCTGGAGAAGGACAGGAAGCCTAAAGGGCCCAAGTACACCCCTGTGAGCATCTACGAGGAGAAGCTGCTCCTGAAGCGGCTGGAAGCTTGCCCCAGTGCGGTAGCCATGACGCCGGAAGCTCGCAGACTGAAGCGGAAATTGATTGTCAGGCAAGCGAAAAGGGATAGAGGATTACCACTTTTTGACTTGGATCAAGTTGTTAATGCTGCTCTTCTGTTAGTTGATGGGATTTATGGAGCCAAAGAAGGAGGAGTTTCTAGGCTTCCAGCTGGACAAGCCACATACAGAACAACCTGCCAGGACTTCAGAATCCTTGACCGATACCAGGTGAGACTCGGGCGGGCAGTGGAGGTGGGGCAGGGAGCACCATGGAGTGGGCACAGCTGTGCTGGGGCTTAAACTCCTGAGTGATTCTGGGGGAGAGAGAAAACAGCAAGGGAGAAAGATACAAAAATTGCTGGGCTTTATGTTTTGAAACTGTTCATTATGAATACCCCTTAATACATCTGGGTTTGTTTGTTGCCTTTTGGGTGTTCAAGACAGAGCCTTGACATTTTCTTTGTCTCTCCTAGTCCTTGGTGGGTACTGAGTTTGCACATGGTTTGTGTCATAGCTCTGAGTGACACTTTTGTGGAGGGCATAGGATGTGCCAGACCATGTGCTGAGCAGGCTCCGAGGACACGTAAACATCCGTGTAGGTAGGAGACCACACATAAGAGTAGATGAGTGCGTGTCATCGCTGCTCAAGAATACCCAGAGGAATCCAGGTCTGTGAGTGCTCCCGGGAATGATTAATTCCACTCAGAACTTAAAGAATACACCTTTCCACAGCAGGAATGAGAGGTCTTATTTTCCTGAATCTTTGCTAGCTCTTGGTCCTAAGCAGCTTTTAACTACTTTTGCTAATCTGATGGCTGTGAAGTGAAGTCTTATTTTTTATTTATATGTCTTTGTTTACAGGTGAGTTTAAAACATTTTTCATGTTTCCTAGTTGTTTCTCTGCCGGTGAATTGCCTATTTGGATTATTTGCACATTTTTCTGTCTTCTTTGGAAACTAGTGGGCTGATACTGCCAGTGTTCTGATCTTATTCTGTAATGTACCATGTGTGGGGCTTTTTCTTCCATTGTGTTGGCCATGTGGTGTGTGGGCCCTTTCAGTTTGACACTCTCCTGGAATTCTGGAACATCTTCTTCATTTCCTGTCTTCTATTTTCTCTCTTCTGTCTTTTTAGAACACACCTATTATTTGGATATTGGACCCTCTAGACCAGGGGTTGGCAGGCTTTCTGTAAAGGGGCAGACAGTAGATGGTTCTGGCTTTGCAGCCACACAGTCTGAGTTGCAGCTACTCTACTCCGCTGTTGTGTGAGAGCAAGATATAATGGATGGGCGTGGCTGTGTCCCAATGACACATCATTTACTACAACAGGCCCGATCTGGCCTGTGGGGTATAGTTTGCCGACAACCCCTACTCTAGATGGATCCCTTAATTTTTTTTTCCTCCTATATTCTATCTGTCCTGGGAGGTAGTGACCTGCCGGCCTGCACCCTAGGGGTGAGTAGGGAGGGCCGGGAGCCTACCATTCAGCTGGCAAACTTCCCTGAGGCTCCCTGTTTTCAGTCCCACCCTTGGCTGTGCCACGAGGTCCGATAGTCCAGAATCTCTGCCGAGCTTCTCCAGACAGTCTAGCCTTCTGCCCATGGAGGGAAAGATTGTTTTTGGATGTGGGCAGTGGAGAGGTAATTGGAGGCTTTAGCCTCTTAAGTAAAGAGACTCTCAGTCCATAGTCCTCTTGCCCACTCTCAGTATTAGCAGGACCCGTTGCTTTGCTGTCTTTTCTGAGGCTCTGCCTGTAAATCATTCTGCTCCTGGCCTATCTTCACTGCTGCCTTAGGCTCTGGCTCTCTGGTCTCAGCCGTTTGTCCTTACTCATCCACTTTCGTTGCAGTCATCTCTCCTCACCTTTTCTTTGTTCTTTTGGGTTTGTCTTTTTAATCCCTATACTTAACTTTTTAAATTGCGAAATGTGTCCTATAACTATAGAAGAATACGTAGAACATATCAGTATAGTTTATAGATTAATAAAATAAATGCTTTTGTATCTATCTCTTGGGTTAAGAGGCGGGGAACCTGCTTCTCCCTCTCCCTCTGCCTGCTGCTCCCCCTGCTTGTGCTCTCTATCTCTCTCTCTGTGTCAAATAAATAAAATCTTAAAAAAGAAAGAAAGAAACAGAACATTACAAGCACAATGGAAATTCTGTGTACTGCTTCCTCCCCCCTCCACTCCCCCCCCCCCGCCAGAGGGAGCCACTCTGAGTTTTTTTATGTCACTTTTAGTTTTAAAAAAGCTAAGTAGGAGGCACCCATCTAGCTCTGTAAGGACTTTGCCACTATTAGAGGGAGACTTCCAGGAGAGGGTAAGCTGAGCAGTCTCTCTGGGTCATTGTTACAGAGTGAATTGTGCCCCCCCAAAGGATGTATTGACATTTTCGTCCCTGGTACCTGTGAGTGTGACCTTGTTTGGAAATAGGGCCTTTGCAGATGTAATTAGTTAGGATGAGGTCACACTGGAGCAGGGTGGGCACTTAATCCAATATGACTGGTGTCCTTATAAGAAGAGGAGAAGAGACACAGACCCAGGGAGACTACCATGTGATGGCTGGGGCAGAGCAATGTGTCTATAAGCTAAGGGACACCAAGAATTGCTGGCATCACCAAGAAGTACGAAAAAACATGGAGCAGATTCTTCCTTAGAATATTCAGAGAGAGCATGGCCCTGCTTGACCCCTTGATTTCTGACTTCTGGCCTCTAGAGCTGTGGAAGAATAAGTTTGTTATTTAAGCCACCAGGTTTGTGGGCCATAGATATGGCAGCCCCAGGAAACTCACACAGTCATGTTCTGGCTGCAGCTTCTATGACCCCTTTCTGGAGAAGTCAGTGTTCAAGGTCATTAGGCAGTCCTAGGAAACGTAAGGCTTACCACAGTCTGAGCATCAGGCAGGGCTGCAGCGTATATCACACAGAGTGGCAGAAATCTGGGCAGGGGCAGTGGGGCCCTCTATTTCCTGCCTCCCAACTGATGTGCTTCCCTCTGGCTTGTAGGAGGTCAGAGTGTCCTTTGCTGATCCAGGGAGTGGGCATGGAGGGAGTAGAGGAGTCTGAGAGTACATGGTGATACCCATCTGAGCACTGATGAGATTCTGGGCTACAACTCCCTGGGTTTAATAGATGGTCCAGTATTTACCCAAAAAATACAAATACATGAACTCAGAGGGATATATGTACCCCTGTGTTTATTGCAGCATTACTTACAATAGCCAAACTACAGAAGCAGCCCAGGTGTCCATCAATAGATGAGTGGGTAAAGAAGATGGGTTTTATATATATATATGTATATACATATATATGTATATAAATACACATACACAACGGAATATTACTCAGCTGTAAAAAAGAATGACATCTTGCCATTTGCAACAATATGGATGGAGCCAGAGAGTATAATGCTAAGCAAAATAAGTCAGAGAAAGACAAATACCATACAATTTCACTCATACATGGAATTTAAGAAACAAATGAAGGGGGAAAAAAAAAGATAAATCAAGAAACAGACTCTTAATTATAGAGAACAAGCTGCTGGTTGCCAGAGGGGAAGGAGGTGGAGGGAAGGTGGAAACAGGGGATGGGGATTAAGGAGGGCACTTACGATGAAAAAAATAAAATGACAAAACTAAATAAAAGATGATGTGCTGCAGCAGGGACTTAAGATGATGGCCTCAGTGTGCCTGCCCCTCGAGTGACACTTGTCACTCAGTAGTGGTCCAGGGACCTCCCTTCACTGGAGACTCACTCGCCCTTCCTCTGTATTGAATCTTTAGTTTCCTGTGCCGCAGCTTCACCTTTTTGTAGGTTTACCCCCTTGCTTTCATGGAGCGCATTCTTAGTGGCTTCTGGAGGAAAGCTGCCTGGGAAGTAAACTTGGGAGACCTTACATGTCCGAAAGGCCTTGAACTTAAGCCAAAATCCCAAGCCAGCGTTGGGTAAAGCTGAGAGACATCTGAGCAGTACTGGAGTGGTGCTTTCCTATTCTGAGGGAAAACGAGGCTCAACCTGGATCTCTATGTCCAGACCCATTATCTGGGAGCATCCTTTGATGTAGACCCCCACTGTCTCTTCCTTGGGGGTCTTTCCCCCGGGCCAGTCAGTCTTCCAGTCTTGGAACCCTGGTTACCTCCTAGGGGCAGGGGGACCCTAGCTTTCAACTTGTGGGACTCATACCTCCGTGCCACAGGAGCTGCCCCTCCGGAGAGCCGGTTACACCTTCTCTAGAGATGGGACATCCAGACATCTATGGGGAGGCAGCCACCCGGCAGCAGGGGGATGAGGGTTTGGGGATCGAACTGCAGTGCACACAGCTTTTACCTGCTCCTTATTCTACTGCCTCGTTTTTTCCCAGCTCCAGAGGAGTCTGGTGCTGCCCCCAGGTTTTAGGAGGATGCTGCAGTACAGATTGGCCTGGTTCTCACCTTACCCAAAGCCAGCTTGGAATTTTGGCTTTAAAGCAGTTAGTATTTGTCCATCTGCTTCCCAGATGTTTCTTCCCCTGATCTTGCTATTTTTGTATGCTTCTCTCTCTTTTTTTTTTTTAAGTCTGATTCTATAGTTTTAATGGGTTTGGGAGGGGATAAAATTGTGTGATTAATCCCCCATCCTCACCTGGAATTTTAGTATCATTTTAATGCAGTTACACAGGGGAGCAGCTATCAGTGCACCTGTTCAATCCATACTCCTTACTGTTTTCTGATAAATACAGTCATAGCTATAAATGTCCCTGTAATACTGCTTTAGCTATGAATTAGGACTTTTGAAATGATGAGAGCTTATTATCAATCAGTACTTAGCAGTTTGTAATTTTTCTCATTATTTCCTCTGTAATCCGACTGACTTAGTGCTTTTTGCTTTTTTTTTTTTTTTTTTTTTTGGTTTTTAGATATGTAGGAACTTTTAAGGTCTCTTTTAGTAATTGATTTAATTTCTAATCAGATTGTGTTGTGGTCAGAGAAAATAGTGTATATGAAGTTGATTCTTTGCTATAAAGAAAGTTACATGCTCTATTTTTATTCTTTTTGTAGGTCCTAACTTACGACATATATTTCTTTTTCTCTGTTAATTTTTTAATATTATCATGTGGTCTTTCTTCCAAACAGAATATTTTTGCATGCTCTTATCTGTCTTTTTTCTTTTGTACTGTTTATTTAGATAACAGTAAACCTCACTAAATTGTTTACTCTTATTTCCCATCATTTCTTCCTAGATTAATTTTTTGTTAGACTACTTCCTTTAACAGTTTTTTATTTTTATTTATTTTTTAAGAATTTATTTTTTTATTTGACAGCAAGAGACACAGTGAGAGAGGGAACACAAGCAGGGGGAGAGGGAGAGGGAGAAGGAGGCTTCCCGCTGAGCAGGGAGCCCGATGCCGGGCTCAATCCCAGGACCCTGGGATCATGACCTGAGCCGAAGGCAGACGCTTAACGACTGAGCCACCCAGGCGCCCCAACAGTTTTTTAAAATACGGTCTTTTTGAGATTAATTTTGAATACCTGTATGCCTAAGATTATCTTCATTGTACTCTTGCATTTAAATGATTGCATAGCTGGATATAAAATTGTAGTTTTATTTTTTCCTTCCACATTTTGAAATTATTACTCCATTATCATCTTGCATATAGTGTTGCTGCTGAGAGCCTCACTGTTGGTCTTATTCTTGTTTCTTTCTAGGTAGTCTCCTGTTTTATTCTCCCACACCCTGGAAGCTTTCAGAATTTTGTCTTCGTTTCCAATCTTTAATTCTATTTGTGCATTTAAAAGTTTTTTTTTTTATCTCATTTATCTCGTTTGACAGAGCTTCTCCTTCGGTCACAGGTGTCTTATATGCCGAGTTGTTGTCAAAAACCACTAACCTCTGTGCTTCAGAGCCAAGTACAACACAAAGACAGAGTTGGGATAAAAAGGAACAATAGCTTATTGCTTTGCCAGGCAGAGGAGGCTGCTGCAGGCTAAGGCCTTCAAAACTGCAAGCCGGTCCCGAGGAGGGGGTGGGGGTTTTATGGGGAAATACAGGATCTAGCTGGTTTTGACAGAATTGTGTATGTGCTGCCAGCCTCATTGGACATGTCTTCAGGATAGTACCGGGTTCCTGAAACAAAAGGCTAGAAAGGGAAGAGGAGTGGTTGTGCAAGAGAGGAACAAGGTGACTTTAAAATCGAACTTCAGGGCGCCTGGGTGACTCAGTTGGTTAAACATCTGCCTTGGGCTCAGGTCATGATCCCAGGGTCCTGGGATGGAGCCCCGCATCGGGCTCCCTGCTCAGCGGGAAGCCTGCTTCTCCCTCTCCCACTCCTCCTGCTTGTGTTCCCTCTCTCTCTGTCTCTCTCTCTCTGTGTCAAATAAATAAATAAAAATCTTTGAAAAATAAAAAAATTGAGCTTCACTGAAGCATTAGTGCAACCATTTTGATTTTTGTTCAGCTTTATGCTTTTAAGCGGTTTCATCTTGACATTTATCCTGCCTTTGTTCTCTGAGCTTCCCATATTTGTGGTTTTGGTGTGGTGTCTGATTAATTTGGCAAAATTCTCAGTCATTACTGCTTCAAATATTTCTTCTGTTCCTTTCTCTCTTGTTCTGGTATCCCTATTATGTGTATTTTACACCTTTTGTAGTTGTAACACAGTTTTGGATATTCTGTTCCGTTCTGGTTTTTTTAGTCTTTTTTTCCTCTTTGCTTTTCAATTTTGGAAGTTCCTCTTGTCAGGTCAGAGGTTCTTTCTTCAGCCCTACCCAGTCTACTAATGAGCCCACCAAAGGCGGTTCTTCATTTCTGTTACACTGTTTTTGATCCCTAGCATTTCTTCTTGATTCTTGGTTAGCATTTCCATCTCGCTGCTTAAATTGCCCATCTGTTCTTGGGTGTTGTCTTAAATTCCCAGTCTAATAATTCCAACATCTCTGCCATGTCTGAGTCTGGTTCTGATGCTTGCTCTGTTTCTTCAGACGGTGTCTTTTGCCTTTTAGTATGCCTTGTAATTTTTTGTTGAAAGCCAAATATGATATCCTAGGTAAAAGGAACTGTGGAAAATAGGCCTTTAGTGGTATAGTGGTGAGATGTAGGGTGAGAAACGTTCTGTGGACCTTTGATTAGTTCTCAGTCTTTTAGTGAACATGTGTCCGTGGGCTGGTGACTATCACAGTGCTTCTCAGATTTGCCTCCCCAGTTAGGTGGCGTGGAATGGCTGGAGGGAGCTGGAGGTGGCTAGTTCCTTTTCCACAAGTTGGTTAGGTTCTGATAAAACCTAATGGGTTAGGTTCTGGTATAATAGTTTCTCTTGAGGGCAGACCTTGTTAAGAACAAAGGACTCCTGACGTATTTTCAAAACAGCTACCTTTTCCCAGCTGGAAGCCTGAGGAGATTTTTCTTTGATCTTTACCGTGAGAAACTGGTAGAGCTCCTGGAGGTAAAAGTCACAAAAATGTGCCCCCCCACACCCCCTGGAGTTTTTGTCTCCCCTTTGTCCACACTGTGCCTCCATCAATTTGTCAGTTTATTCCTGGCGGTTTCTTTTTTTTTTTTAATTTTTTTATTGTTATGTTAATCCCCATACATTACATCATTAGTTTTAGATATAGTGTTCCATGATTCATTGTTTGTGCATAACACCCAGTGCTCCATGCAGAATGTGCCCTCCTCAATACCCATCACCAGGCTAACCCATCCTCCCACCCCCC